>NW_026111593.1:300000-473748 GCF_024679095.1 Eriocheir sinensis
TTATATTATTCTATTTGTGTTTTTATATATTTGAAACATATTTACCTTATTTTGTTTATTTTTATCTATTTTCATACAAATTAAAATACGTCTGTGTAGTTTTGTATATAGTTTTATATAAATTTACGTTAGTTTATGAGTATTTTGTATATTTATATTTATATAATTACACATTCTTTAATTGGTATTGTGTTTATTTATTTTGATACAATTTACATTATTTATATGTATTTGTATACATTTTTATATGTATTTACTTCATTTATGTGTATTTTATATATTTATTTTTATAGAAATCTACGTTATTTTATGTGTATTCGTATATATATTTTGAAAAAAATTTACATTGCTTTATATGTATTTTGCATATCTATTTCAATACAAATTTACCTTATTGTATGTGTTTTTTATATATTTATTTTAATACAAATTTAATTTTTTTATGTGTATTTTGGTATATATATTTTTATAAATAAAAAAAATGCGTTATTTTATGGGTATTTTGCCTCTTTATTTTCATACAAATTTACATTATTTTATTAACGTTATTATATGTGTATTTGAAAATATATTTTGATACAAATTTACATTATTTTATGTATTTTCTATATTTATTTCAATTCAAATTTAGCTTATTTTATGTGTCTTTTGTATATCTATTTTCATACAAATTTAATTATTTTTGTTTATTTTTGTATATAGTTTTATACAATTTTACGTTATTTTATGTGTATTTTGTATATTTATATTTATACAAGTAAACATTCTTTTATTAGCATTTAGTTTATATATTTTGATACGAATTTACATTATTTTATGTGTATTTTGTATACATTTTCTTATACGTATGTACTTCATTTTATGTGTATTTTGTATATATATTTTTATAGAAATCTACGTTATTTTATGTGTATTCGTATATATATTTTCAAACAAATTTACATTGTTTTATGTGTATTTTGCATATCTATTTCAATACAAATTTACCTTATTGTATGTGCATTTTGAATATTTATAGTAAAACAAATTTAAATATTTGATGTGTATTTTGGTATATATATTTTCAAAAAAAATGCGTTGTTTTATGGGTATTTTGCATCTTTATTTTCATACAAATTTACATTATTTTATTAATATTCTGTGTATTTATTTTGATACTATTTTACATTATTCTATTTGTGTTTTGTATATATTTTTTTATACATATTTATATTATTTAATGTGTATTTTCTATATATATTTCATACAAATTTACGTTATTTTAGGTGTATTTGTTTATATATTTTCTTTCAAATTTACGTTATTTTATGTGTATTTTGTATATGTATTTCAATAGAAATTTAACTAGTTTTATGTGTATTTTGAATATATATTTTTATACAAATTTAAATTATTTTTTTGTATTTTTTGAGTAGAGTTTTATACAAATTTACAATATTTTATGTGTATTTTGTATATCTATTTTCATACAAATACACATTCTTTTATTGATATTTTGTTTATATATTTTGATGCGAATTTACATTATTTAATGTGTATTGTGTATATATATTTTTATACGTAGAAACATATATATACAAAATACACATAAAGTAATGGAAATTCGTATCAAAATAAATAAACAAAATTGCAATAATAGAATGTATATATGTAGGAAAATATATATACAAAACACAAATAAAATAACTAAAATTTGTATAAAAATTTATACAAAAATACGCAAAAATAATTTAAATTTGTTTGAAAATAGATAGGCAAACTACACATAAAATTAGGCAAATTTGGATTGAAATACATATACAAAACACTCATAAAACAATGTAAATCTATATGAAAATATATAAACAATGTATTTAAATACATTTACAAAATACACATCAAATAGTGTAAATTTGAATTAAAATATATATACAAATACACTTAAATTAACGTAAATTTGTATAAAATATATATATAAAATCACATTAAATAATGTAAATATGTATACAAAAATATATACAAAACACAAATAGAATAATGTAAAATCGTATCAAAATAAATAAACAGAATATTAATAAAATAATGTAAATTTGTATGAAAATTAAGATGCAAAATAACCCCAAAATAGCGCATTTTTATAAAAATATATATACCAAAACACACATAAAATATTTGAATTTGTATTAAAATAAATATAAGAAATGCACACACAATAAGGTAAATTTGTATTGAAATAGATATGCAAAATACATATAAAACAATGTAAATTTGTTTTGTTGATTTATATTGATACGAATTTAGTTTATTTTATATGTACTTTGTATATATATTTTTATACGCTTTTACATTATTTAATATTTATTTTGAATATATATATTTATACAAATTCATGGTATTTTATGTGTATTTGTATATATATTTTCATATAAATTTACATTATTTTATGTGTATTTTGTACATATATTTTTTTAAAAATCTACCTTATTTTATGTTTATTTTGTATGTGTATTTTGTATATTTATATTTATCCAAATACACATTCTTTTATTGGTATTTTGTTTATTTATTTTAATTCGAATTTATATTATTTTATGTGTATTTTGTATACATTTTTTTATACGTATTTACTTAATTTTATGTATTTTGTATATATATTTTATAGAAATCTACGTTTTTTTAATGTGTACTCGTATATATATTTTGAAACAAATTTACATTGTTTTATATGTATTTTTGCATATCTCTTTCAATACAAATTTACCTTATTGTATGTGCATTTTGTATATTTATTTCAATACAAATTTAAATATTTTATGTGTATTTTGGTATATATATTTTTATAAGAAATGCGCTATTTGATGGGAATTTTGCATCTTTATTTTACATTCAAATTTACATTATTTTATTAATATTCTGTGTATTTATTTTGATACGATTTTACATTATTCTATTTTTTTTTTTGTATATACTTTTTTATACATATTTACATTATTTAAAGTGTATCTTGCATATATATTTTATACAAATTTATTATCTATTATCTATTTTCATACAAATACACATTCTTTTCATGATATTTTGTTTATTTATTTTGACACGAATTTACATTATTTTATATGTATTTTGTATATATATTTTTATACGTATTCACATAATTTCATATGTATTTTGTATATATATTTCTATAAAAATCTACTTTATTTAATGTGTATTCGTATATATATTTTGAAACAAATTTACATTGTTTTATATGTATTTTTGAATATCTCTTTCAATACAAATTTACCTTACTGTATATGCATTTTGTATATTTATTTCAATACAAATTTAAATATTCTATGTGTATTTTGGTATATATATTTTTATAAAAAATGCGATAATTTCTGGGAATTTTGCATCTTTATTTTCATACAAATTTACATTATTTTATTGATATTCTGTGTATTTATTTTGATACGATTTTACATTATTCAATTTGTTTTTTGTATATATTTTTTTATACACATTTACATTATTTAATGTGTATCTTGCATATATATTTTATACAAATTTACGTTATTTTAAGTGTATTTTTTTTATATATTTTCATTCAAATTTACATTATTTGATGTGTATTTTGTATATGTATTTCAATACAAATTTACCTAATTTTATGTGTATTTTGTATATTTCTTTTCAAACAAATTTAAATTATTTTTGTGTATTTTTGTATATAGTTTTATACAAATTTAGGTTATTTTATGTACGCATTTACATAATTTAGTGTGTGTTTTGTATATATATTTAATGCAAATTTACTTTATTTTATGTGCTTTTTGTACATATATTTTTATAGAAATTTGCGTTATTTGTATATGTTTTCTCATACAAATTTACATTATTTTATTGCTATTTTGTTTATTTATTTTGATACGAAATACATGATTATATGTGTATTTTGTACATATTTTTTATACGTATTTACATTACTTAATGTGTATTTTGTTTATATATTTTTAAACAAATATACGTTATTATATGTATTTGTATAAATATTTTGATACAGATTTACATTATTTTATGTATTTTGTATGTACATTTCAATTCAAATTTAGCTTATTTTAGCTGTATTTTGTATATATATTTTCATACAAATTTAATTACTTCTGTGTATTTTTGTATGTAGTTTTATACAAATTTACGATATTTTATGTGTATTTTGTATATTTATATTGATACAAATACACATTCTTTTACTGGCATTTTGTTTATTTATTTTGATACGATTTTTATGTGTATTTTGTATTCATTTTTTTATACGTATTTACTTCATTTTATGTGTATTTTGTATATATTTTTATAGAAATCTATACATACAATGCACATACAATAAGGTAAATTTGTATTGAAATAGATATGCAAAATACATATAAAACCATGTAAATTTTTTTCAAAATATATATACGAATACACATAAAATAACGTAGATTTCTATGAAAATAAATATACAAAATACACATAAAATGAAGTAAATACGTATAAAAAAAGGTATACAAAATACACATAAAATAATGTAAACTCGTATCAAAATAAATAAACAAAATACTAATAAAAGAATGTGTATTGTATAAATATAAATATACAAAATACAAATAAAATAACGTAAATTTATATAAAACTATATGCAAAAATACACAAAGGTAATTAAATTTGTGTGAAAATAGATATACAAAATACATGTGTATTTTGTATATTTATTTTCATACAAATTGAAATTATTTTTGTTTATTTTTTGTATATATTTTCATACAAATTTTCGTTATTTTATGTGTATTTTGTATATATATTTTTTCTTCAAATATACGTTCTTTTATCTGAATTTTGTTTATTGAATTTGAAACGAATTTACCTTATTTTGTATATCTATTTTCATACAAATTAAAATACTTCTGTGTATTTTTGTATATAGTTTTATATAAATTTAAGTTATTTTATGTGTATTTTGTATATTTATATTTATACAAATACACATTCTTTTATTGGTATTTTGTATATTTATTTTGATACGAATTTACATTATTTTATGTGTATTTTGTATTCATTTTTTTATACGTATCTAATTCATTTTATGTGTATTTTGTATTTATATTTTTATAGAAATCTACGTTATTTTATGTGTATTCGTATATATATTTTGAAACAAATTTACATTGTTTTATATGTATTTTGCATATCTATTTCAATACAAATTTACCTTATTGTATGTGTTTTTTTATATATTTATTTTAATTCAAATTTAATTTTTTCATGTGTATTTGGTATATATATTTTTATGTGTATTTTGCCTCTTTATTTTCATACAAATTTACATTATTTTATAAATATTCTGTGTATTTATTTTGATACGATTTTACATTATTCTATTTGTGTTTTGTATATATTTTTTTATACAAATTTACGTTATTTTAAGTGTATTTGTTTATGTCTTTTCATTCAAATTTACATTATTTTATGTGTATTTTGTATATGTATTTCAATACAAATTTACCTAATTTTATGTGAATTTTGTATATTTATTTTCATACAAATTTAAAATATTTTTGTGTATTTTTGTATATAGTTTGATACAAATTTAGGTTATTTTATGTGTATTTTGTATATCTATTTTCATACAAATACACATTCTTTTATTGATATTTTGTTTATTTATTTTGACACGAATTTACATTATTTAATGTGTATTTTGTATATATATTTTTATACGTATTTACATCATTTCATGTGTATTTTGTATAGTTTTAAGCAAATTTATATTATTCAATGTGTATTTTGTATATATATATATTTATTCAGATACACATTCTTTTATTGGTATTTTGTTTATTTATTTTGATACTAATTTACATTATTTTATGTGTATTTTGTATACATTTTTTATACGTATTTACTTAATTTTATGTGTATTTTGTATATATATTTTTATAGAAATCTACCTTATTTCATGTGTATTCGTATATATATTTTGAAACAAATTTACATTGTTTATATGTATAATTAAATTTGCATTAAAATTAATATACATAATGCGTATATAATATAAATTTAGTAATTTTATGTGTATATACAACATACATTTATACAAATTTATATTATTTTATTGGTATTTTGTTTATTTATTTTGATACGAATTACATGATTATATATGTATTTTGAACATATTTTTTTATACGTTTTTACATTTTTTAATGTGAATTTTGTTTATATATTTTCATACAAATTTACGTTATTATATGTGTATTTGTATAAATATTTTGATACAAATTTACTTTATTTCATGTATTATGTATATATTTTTCATACAAATTTACCTTATTGTATGTGTATTTTGTATATATTTTACAAATTTAATTATTCTATGTGTATTTTGTATATATGTTTTTATAAAATATATTTTATTCTGGGTATTTTGTATCTATATTTTCATACAATTTACATTATTTTATTGATATTTTGTTTATTTATTTTGATACAATTTACATTATTTATGTATTTGTATATATATATATATATTATTTAATATTATTATTTTATATATATTTATATATTTGTATATATATTTTATATAAATTTATTTATTTTATGTGTATTTTATATATATTTTCATAAAAAATTTACATTATTTTATGTGTATTTTGTATATATTTTACAATTTACCTTATTTATGTATATTTTGTATATATTTTTTATACAAATTTGACTATTTAATGTGTATTTTGTATATATATTTTTATATAAAATTTACGTTATTATATGTGTATTTTGCATATATTTTCATACAAATTTACTTTATTTTATGTATTTTGTATATTTATTTGATTTTAAATTATTCTATGTATTTTGTATATATTTTATAATGTATATTTATTTTCATACAAATTTACATTATTTTATGTATTTTTATATTGTTTTACATAAATTTACCTTATTTTATGTATTTTGTATATCTATATTTATACAAATACACATCATCAGAAATGGAAATTTGCATAAAATAAATATACTAAAGCACACATTAAATAAATAATAAATGCGTATAAAATATGTATATAAAATACCTATGAAATAATCTAGAATTCATTATCAAATTAAACTAACAAAAATACCAATAAAATAATGTAATTTTTTATGAAAATATATATAGAAAATACTTTTATAAAATAACCTAAACTCTAAATACATATATACACATTAAATAATTTTAAAATTGAGAGAAATAAATATTCAAAATAAACATAAAAATAAAGGTAAATTTGTAATGAAATGTAATGTAAGGAAATGCATAAAATAATAATAGTTTATTGTGTAAATATATATGCAAAATACACATAAATTAATGAGAATTTATTATAAATTTATCCAAATTATGTACGAATACTGCACAATAGAAATAAAGTTAATTTTGTGGTAAATGATTAATATACAAAATACACATCATAAATAATAAATACGTGAAATAAATATATATACATAAATACATAAAATAAAATAAATTGGTATCCATGAATAATCATCAGATAAAATTCAATAAAGAATATATTCATTGTTTTGTAGGAAAATATATGTAGAAAATACCAAATAAAATAACTAAAATTTGTATAAAACTATATATATATAAAAATACACAAAATTATTAAATTTGTTTGAAAATAGATATACCAAAATACTACATAAAAATTAGGCAAATTTGTATTGGAAATACATATACAAAATACACACATGTAAAATAAAAGTAAGTTTGAAAAGAAAATATATAAAAACAAATACACTTAAAATAACATAAATATTATGAAATATATACAAATAGTACATTAAATAATGTAAATATATAAAAATATACTACAAAACACAAATAGAATAATGTAAAATCGTATCAGAAATAAATACAAATATTAATAAAATAATATAAATTTGCATGAAAATAAAGATGCAAAATACCCATAAAATAACGCATTTTTTTATAAAATATATATACCAAACACACATAAAATATATAAATTTGTATTAAAATAAATATACAGAAATGCACACACAATGAAATTAAATTTAACTTATTAAGAAATAGATTTACCCAAAATACATATAAAACAATATAAATTTGTTTCAAAAATATATAACTACGAAAACACATAAAATAACACAGATCTCTATAAATATATATACAAATACACATAAAATGAAGTAAATACGTATAAAAAAATGTGTACAAAATACATATAAAATAATGTAAACTCGTATCGAAAAAAATATAGAAAATGCTAATAAAAGAATGTGTATTTGAATAAATATAAATATACAAAATACACATAAAATAACGTAAATTGATATAAAAGTATATTCAAAAATACACAAAAGTAATTAAATTTGTATGAAAATAGATATACAAAATACACATAAATAACTCATATTTAAAAAATATATACAAAATACCCAATAAAATAATAAAATTTATTATTAAAATAAATTTACAAAATACACATACTATAAGGTAAATTTATGTGAAATAGAAATACAAAATACACACAAAATATTGTAAATTTATTATCAAAATGAATACAAATACTGCACAATAAAATAACGTAAATTTTGTAATATATACAAAATACCCACACATAAAATAATGTAAATACGTAAACGTGAAAATACTATATACAAAATACACATAAAGGTGATAATGTAGATCGTGTCAGAATAAATCGACCAAAATTCAGTAAAGAATGTGTGTTTGTGAGATATAGTATATATATATGTATATATGTATATATATATGTATGTATATATGTGTATATATATATATTGTATATATATATATATGTATATATATATATAACTATATATGTATATATATATATATATATATATATATATATATATACATATATATATAAATTTGTATTGAAAGGAATGTATGCAAGATACACATGGAACAATGTATATTTGTTTCAAAATGTCATATATACGAATACATAAAATAACGTAGATTTCTATAGAAAATATATACAAAAAATAGATGAAATGACGTACATGAAAGCTGTAAAATATATATACACAATTGACACATTAAATAATGAATTCGTGTGAAATAAATAAACAAAATATCAATAAAGAATGTGTATTTGTGTGAAATAGATATACAAAATACATTAAATATTATGAATTTGTATAGAACTCTATACAAAATGCAAAATAATATAAATTTGTATGAAAATTAATATACAAAATACACATAAAATTAGGTAGAATTTGTGTTGAATACATTATACAAAATACATAAAATAATGTAAATTTGAATGAAAATATATAAACAAATACACTTAAAAAACGTAATTTGTTGAAATATATATATAAATACACATTAAATAATGTAAAAATGTATAAAAAATATATACAAAGACAAATAGAATAATGTAAAATAGTATCAAAATAAATACCAGAATATTAATAAAATAATGTAAATTTGTATAAAATAAAGATGCAAAATATAAAACAACGCTTTTTGCATGAAAATATATACCAAAATACATAAAATATTTAAATTTGTATTACAATAGATATACAAAATGAACATACAATGAAGGTGAAATTTGTATTAGAGAATAGATATGGAGAAAATACATATAAAATGCAATGTAAAATTTTCTTTCGAAAATATATATACGAATACATAAAATAACGTAGATTTCTATAAAAATATATATACAAATACACACAAAAATGAAGTAAATACGTATAAAGAAAATGCTTATCCGTAAATACACATAAAATAAATGTAAATTCATTATCAAAGAAATAAATAAACTAAATACCAATAAAGAATGTGCACTTGACATAAATATAAATACAAATATACACATAAAAATAGCAATAAATTGTATAAAACTATATACAAAATAAACAAAAAAAAATTGTGAAAATATAGATATACCAAAAGACACATAAAATAAAGCTGAAATTTGAATTAAAATAATATGAAAATACATAAAATAATGTAAATTTAATATCAAAATATATATTCAAATACATATAATAACGTAAATTTGTATAAAAGTATATAAACAAATACACATTAAATAATGGTAAATACGTATAAAGATAATATATACGTAATAATGAAAATGTCAGCATAAAATTAAAAGATGCAATATACCCATAAAATAACTCATATTCAAAAATATATATATACAAAATACCACATAAAAAATAATTAAATTTGTATTAAAATAAATATATAAAATACACATACAATAAGGTAGATTTTTATTGAAAGGCAATGCCGAAAAGCTTTTATAAAATAAAAGTAAATTTATTATCAAAATATATACAGAATACACCACACAATAAAATAACGTAAATTTTATGAAATATATATACAAAATACACATTAAAATAGTAAATACATAGAAAATATATATACAAAATACATAAAATAATGTATGGTTCATATCAAAATAAATAAACAAAATTTCACTCTAAAAGAATGTATATTTGTGGGAAAATATATATACAAAATACAAATAAAATAACAAAAAGATTTGTAAAAATATATACAAAAATACACAAATTTTTTATTTTGTTTAATGAAAATAATACATAAAATACTACTTGAAATTAGGCAAATTTGCATGAAATACATATAAAATGCACATAAAATAAATAACAAATTTAATGCAAACTATATAAACAAATACACATGAATGATAACGTAAATTTCCATAAAATATATTATACTATGCAAATATATTTAAATAATATTAAAAATAACCTTTAAAGCTATTGCACACAGAATAACGTAAATCGTATCAAAGGAAATATTATTCGTGACAGACTATGTATCATAAGATAGTGTGGAGTTAATTGTGAAGAGAGTAAAAGAGATGCAGAATGCCCCGTATATTAGCATGTGGTATTAATATGCAAGTACACATAAAGATAATTAGGTTGTCAAGAATAGATATGCAAGGGGCACATGCAATAAAGAAGGTTGTGTTGAATGGGATGTGCGGAGATGCACATGGAATGATGTGAGTTGTGTCAAATGTATTATAGCTGTGTGTGTGTGTGCAGATGCATAAAGACAAATTGAGTTTTCTGAAGTATATTCAGGAAGTACATATGGGTGTGTGAGTAAATTATTGAAATATTTATTTTGTATATATATATATATATATATATATATATATATATATATATATATATATATATATATATATATATATATATATATATATATATATATATATATATATATATATATATATATATATATATATATATATATATATATATATATATATATATATATATATATATATATTTATTTATATATATACTATATATATATATATATATATATATATTTAAAATATGTATTTTGTATTATTTATATATATAATTTTAAAAAACGTTTTATGCATTGTATTTGCATCTTATTTTCATACAAATGTACATTATTTTATGTGTATTTTGTATATATATTTTAAAAAATTTATATATTTTTTTATACATATTTTCATTATTTAATGTGTATTTTTATATATATTTTATACAAATTAACGTTATTTTAAGTGTATTTTATATAATTTCATTCAAATTTACATTATTTTAAGTGTATTTTGTATATGTATTTTCAATACAAATTTACCTAATTTTATGTGTATTTTGTATATTTATTTTCATACAAATTTAAATTATTTTTGTGTTTTGGTATATATATATAGTAAATTTCTGAAAATATATATTCAAAATACATAAAATTATGTAATAAGTATAAAATATATATATCAAATACACTAAAAAATGAAAATTCGTATCAAAATAAATAAACAAAATTCTGATAAAAGAACATATTTGTAGGAAAATAAATATACAAAATACACATAAAATTACGAAAATTTGAATAAAATATATACAAAAAACAAAAAATAAATTTCAATTTGTATGAAAATAGATATACAAAATACACATATAATTAGTAAAATTTATATATAAATACATGTACAAAATACATAAAATAATGTAAATTTGTACGTTCTTTTATCGGAATTTTGTTTATTGATTTTGATACAATTTTCATTATTTTAGGTGTATTTGATATATATATATATATATATATATATATATATATATATATATATATATATATATATATATATATATATATATATATATATATTATATATATTTATATATATATATATTTATTTTTTATATATATATATATATATATATATATATATTTTTTTTTTTATACTTATTTACATAATTTTATATGTATTTTTAATATATATTTTCATAGAAATTTACTCTATTTTATGTGTATTCGTATATATATTTTGATACAAATTTACATTATTTATGTGTATTTCGCATATCTATTTCAATACAAATTTTCTTTATTGTATGTGCCTTTTGTATATTTATTTTGATACAGATTTAATTATTTCATGTGTATTTTTGTATATATATTTTTAAACAAATATGCGTTATTATATGGGTATTTTGCATCTTTATTTTCATACAAATTTACATTATTTTATTGATAGTCTGTTTATTTATTTTGATACGATTTTACGTTATTCTCTGTATTTTGTATACATATTTTTAGACATATTTCCATTATTTACTGTATATTTTGTACATATATTTTATTGAAATTTACGTTATCTTATGTGTATTTGTTTATATAGTTTCATACAAATTTACATTATTTTATGTGTATTTTGTATATGTATTTCAATACCTAGTTTCATGTGTATTTTGCATATCTATTTTCAAACAAAAAAAAAATTGTGTATTTTTATATATATTTTTATACAAATTTTTGTTATTTTATTTGTATTTTGTATATATATTTTCCTTCAAATATACATTCTTTTAGAGGAAATTTTGTTTATTTATTTTGATACGAATTTACATTATTTTATGTGTATTTTGAATATTTATTTTTCTATGTATTTACATTATTTAATGTGTATTTTGTATATATATTTTCATAAAAATTTACGTTATTTTATTGTGTGTATTCGTATATATTTTGATACAAATTTACTTTATTTTATGTGTTTTTTGCATTTCTATCTCAATAAAAATCTACCTTATTGTATGTGTATTTTGTATATTTATTTTAATACAAATTTAATTATTTTATGTGTATTTTTGTATATATATTTTTTTTAAATATGAGTTATTTTATGGGTATATTGCATCTTTAATTTTAAATTTTTTTACATTACGTACATATCTTTTATACGTATTTACATTATTTAATGTGTATTTTGTTTATATATTTTTATACAAATTTACGTTATTATATGTGTATTTGAATATATATTTTGATACAAATTTACGTTATTTTATGTATTTTCTATATATATTTCAATTCAAATTTAGCTTATTTTATGTGTCTTTTGTATATCTATTTTCATACAAATTTATTTTTTTTGTTTATTTTTGTATATAGTTTTATACAATTTTACGTTATTTTATGTGTATTTTGTATATTTATATTTATACAAGTGCACATTATTTTATTGGCATTTAGTTTATTTATTTGATACGAATTTACATTATTTTATGTTTATTTTGTATACATTTTCTTATACGTATTTACTTCATTTTATGTGTATTTTGTATATATATTTTTATAGAAATCTACGTTATTTTATGTGTATTTGTATATATATTTTGAAACAAATTTACGTTGTTTTATATGTATTTTGCATATCTATTTCAATACAAATTTACCTTATTGTATGTTCATTTTGTATATCTATTGTAATACAAATTTAAATATTTTATGTGTATTTTGGTATATATATTTTCATAAAAAATGCGTTGTTTTATGGGTATTTTGCATCTTTATTTTCATACAAATTTACATTATTTTATTAATATTCTGTGTATTTATTTTGATACTATTTTACATTATTCTATTTGTCTTTTGTATATATTTTTTTATACATATTTACATTATTTAATGTGTATTTTATATATATATTTCATACAAATTTACGTTTTTTTAAGTGTATTTGTTTATATATTTTCATTCAAATTTACATTATTTTATGTGTATTTTGTATATGTATTTCAATACAAATTTACCTAATTTTATGTGTATTTTCTATATTAATTTTCATACAAATTTAAATTATTTTTTTGTGTATTTTTGTATAGAGTTTTATACAAATTTACAATATTTAATGTGTAGTTTGTATATCTATTTTCATACAAATACACATTCTTTTATTGATATTTTGTTCATTTATTTTGACACGAATTTACATTATTTAATGTGTATTGTGTATATATATTTTTATACGTATTTACGTCATTTCATCTATTTTTTGTATATATATTTCTTTAGAAATCTACGTTATTTTATGTGGATTCGTATATATATTTTGAAACAAATATACATTGTTTTATGTGTATTTTGCATATTCTTTCAATACAAATTTACCTTATTGTATGTGCATTTTGTATATATATATATATATATATATATATATATATATATATATATATATATATATATATATATATATATATATATATATATATATATATATATATATATATATATATATATATATATATATATATATATATATATATATATATTTTATATATATATTTATATATAATTTATGTGTATTTTGTATATGTATTTTTCTACGTATTTACATTATTTTATGTGTATTTTGTATATATATTTTCATAAAAATTTACGTTATTTTATTGTGTGTATTTGTATCTATTTTGTTACAAATTTACATTATTTTACGTGTATTTTGCATTTCTATTTCAATACAAATTTACCTTATAGTATGTGTATTTTGTATATTTATTTTAATACATATTTAATTATTTTATGTGTATTTTTGTATATATTTTTTTTAAATATGAGTTATTTTATGTGTATTTTGTATATCTATTTTCATACAAATTTAATTACTTCAGTGTATTTTTGTATATACTTTTATATCAATTTACGTTATTTTATGTGTATTTTGTATATTTATAATTATACAAATACACATTCTTTTATTAGTATTTTCTTTATTTATTTCGATACGAGTTTACATTATTTTATGTGTATTTTGTACACATTTTTTTATACGTATTTACTTCATTTTATGTGTATTTTGTATATATATCTTTATAGAAATCTGCGTTATTTTATGTGTTTTCGTATATATATTTTGAAACAAATTTACATTGTTTTATATGTATTTTGCAAATCTATTTCAATACAAATTTACCTTATTGTGTGTGCATTTCGTATATTTATTTTAATACAAATTCAAGTATTTTATGTGTGTTTTGGTATATATATTTTTATAAAAAATGCGTTATTTTATTGGTATTTTGCATCTTTATTTTCATGCAAATTTATATTATTTTATTAATATTCTGTGTATTTATTTTGATACGATTTTACATTATTCTATTTGTGTTTTGTATATTTTTTTTTATACATATTTACATTATTTAATGTGTATTTTGTATATATATTTCATACAATTTTACGTTATTTTAAGTGTATTTGTTTACATATTTTCTTTCAAACTTACATTATTTTATGTGTATTTTGTATATGTATTTCAATACAAATTTGCCTAATTTTATGTGTATTTTCCATATCTATTTTCAAACATATTTTTCATACGTATTTACATTACTTAATGTGTATTTTGTTTACATATTTTTAAAGAAATTTACGTTATTATATGTATTTTTATAAATATTTTGATACAAATTTACATTATTTTATGTATTTTGTATATACATTTCAATTCAAATTTAGCTTATTTTATCTGTATTTTGAATATCTATTTTCATACGAATTTAATTACTTCTGTGTATTTTTGTATATAGTTTTATACAAATTTACGTTATTTTATGTGTATTTTGTATATTTATATTTATACAAATACACATTCTTTTATTGGTATTTTGTTTATTTATTTTGATACGAATTTACATTATTTTATGTGTATTTTGTATACATTTTCTTATACGTATTTACTTCATTTTAAGTGTATTTTGTATATATATTTTTATACAAATCTACGTTATTTTATGTGTATTCGTATATATATTTTGAAAGAAATTTACATTGTTTTATATGTATTTTGCATATCTATTTCAATACAGATTTACCTTATTGTATGTGTATTTTGTATATTTATTTTAATACAAATTAATTTTTTCATGTGTATTTTGGTCTATATATATTTTTATAAAAAATGTGTTATTTAATAGGTATTTTGCATCTTTATTTTCATACAAATTTACATTGTTTTATTAATATTCTGTGTATTTATTTTGATACGATTTTACATTATTCTATTTCTGTTTTGTATATATTTTTTTATACATATTTACATTATTTAATGTGTATTCTGTATATTTTAAAACAAATTTACGCTATTTTATGCGCATCTGTTAAAATATTTTATACAAATTTACATTATTTTATGTATTTTGTATATATATTTCAATACAAATTTAGTTTATTTTATGTATATTTTGTATATCTATTTTCATTCGTATCAAAATAAATAAACAAAATAGCAATAAAATAATGTAAATTTGTATGAGAAAACATATACAAATACACATAAAATAACGAAAATTTCTAAAAAAATATATGTACAAAAATGCACATAAAATAGAGTAAATTTGCATAAAAATATATATACAAAACACACATTAAATAATGTAAATACTTACATAAAATAACCTAAATTTGTATAAAACTATATACAAAAATACACAAAAATATTTAAAATTTGTATGAAAAGAAATATACAAAATACACATAAAATTAGGTAAATTTGTATTGAAATACATATACAAAATACACATAAAATTATGTAAATTTGAATGAAAATATATAAACAAATACACTTAAAATAACGTAAATTTGTATAAAATATATATGCAAGATACACATTAAATAATGTAAATGTGTATAAAAAAAATATACAAAAAAAAAATAGAATAATGTAAAATCCTATCAATATAAATACATAGAATATCAATAAAATAATGTAAATTTGTATGAAAAGAAAGATGCAAAATTCCCATGAAATAGCGCATTTTTTATAAAAATATATATACCAAAATACACATAAGATTTTAAAATTTGTATTGAAATAAATATACAAAATGCATATAGAGTAAGGTAAATATGTATTGAAAGAGATATTCAAAAATACATATAAAACAAAGTAAATTTGTTTCAAAATATATATACGAATACACATAAAATAACGTAGATTTCTATAGAAATATATATACAAAATACACATGAAATTATGTAAATACGTATAAAAATATATATACAAAATACATATCTAGGTAAATTCGTGTCAAAATAAATAAACAAAATATCATGAAAAGAATGTGTATGAAAATAAATAATAGATAATAAATTTGTATGAAATATATATGCAAGATACACATTAAATAATGTAAATAAGTATAAAAAATATATATACAAAAAACAAATAAAATAATGTGAAATCGTATCAAAATAAATACACCGAATATTAATAAAATAATGTAAATTTGTATGAAAATAAAGATGCAAAATTCCCATCAAATAGCGCATTTCTTATAAAAATATATATACCAAAATACACATAAAATATTTAAATTTGTATTGAAATAAATATACAAAATGCACATACAATAAGGTAAACTTGTATTGAAAGAGATATGCAAAAATACATATAAAACAATGTAAATTTGTTTCAAAATATATATACGAATACACATTAAATAACGTAGATTTCTATACAAATATATATACAAAATACACATAAAATTAAGTAAATACGTATAAAAATAGATATACAAAATACACATAGAATAATGTAAAATTGTTTTAAAAAAATAAACAGAATATAAATAAAATAATGTAAATTTGTATGAAAATAAAAATGCAAAATACCCATAAAATAAAGCATATTTTTATAAAAATACATATACAAGAATACACATAGCATAATTAAATTTGTATTTAAATTAATATAAAAAATGCATATACAATAAGGTAAATTTGTATTGAAAAAATAAGCAAAATACACATAAAACAGTGTAAATTTATTTCAAAATCTATATACGAATACTCATAAATCAACGTAGATTTCTATAGAAATATATACACAAAATACACATCAAATGATGTAAACACGTATAAAAATATATATATAAAATACACATTAAATAATGTAAACTCGCGTCAAAATAAATAAACACAATATCAATAAAAGAATGTGTATTTCTATGAAAATAGATATACAATATACACATAAAATCACCTAAATTTGTATAAAACTATATACAAAAATACACAAAAATAATTTTAATTTGTATGAAAATAAATATACAAATTACACATAAAATTAGGTAAATTTGTATTGAAATACATTTACAAAATACACATAAAATAATGTAAATTTGATTGAAAATATATAAACAAATACACTTAAAATAACGTAAATTTGTATAAAATATATATAAAAAATACATTAAATAATGTAAATATAAAAAATATATACAAAAAACAAATAGAATAATGTAAAATCGTATCAAAATAAATACACAGAATATTAATAAAATAATGTAAATTTGTATGAAAATTAAGATGCAAAATACCCATAAAATAACGTTTTTTTAATATATATACCAAGACACACATCAAATATTTGAATTTGCATTAAAGTAAATATACAAAATGCACATACAATAATGTAAATTTGTATTGAAATAGATATGCAAAATACATATAAAACCATGTAAATTTTTTTCAAAATATATATACGAATACACATAAAATAACGTAGATTTCTATGAAAATAAATATACAAAATACACATAAAATGAAGTAAATACGTATAAAAAAAGGTATACAAAATACACATAAAATAACGTAAACTCGTATGAAAATAAATAAACAAAATACTAATAAAAGAATGTGTATTGTATAAATATAAACGTACAAAATACAAATATAATAACGTAAATTTATATAAAACTATATGCAAAAATACACAAAAGTAATTAAATTTGTGTGAAATTTAAATTATTTTTGTTTATTTTTTTTATATATTTTCATACAAATTTTCGTTATTTTATGTGTATTTTGTATATTTATTTTTTCTACAAATATACGTTCTTTTATCTGAATTTTGTTTATTGAATTTGGAACGAATTTACCTTATTTTGTATATCTATTTTCATACAAATTAAAATACTTCTGTGTATTTTTGTATATAGTTTTATATAAATTTACGTTATTTTATGTGTATTTTGTATATTTATATTTATACAAATACACATTTTTTTATTGGTATTTTGTATATTTATTTTGATACGAATTTACATTATTTTATGTGTATTTTGTATACATTTTTTTATACGTATTTACTTCATTTTATGTGTATTATGTATATATATTTCTATAGAAATCTACGTTATTTTATGTGTATTCGTATATATATTTTGAAACAAATTTACATTGTTTTATATGTATTTTGCATATCTATTTCAATACAAATTTACCTTATTGTATGTGCATTTTGTATATTCATTTTAATACAAATTCAAATATTTTATGTGGATTTTGGTATATATAATTTTATAAAAAATGCGTTATTTTATAGGTATTTTGCGTCTTAGTTTTCATACAAATGTACATTATTTTATTAATATTCTGTGTATATATTTTGATACGATTTTATATTATACTATTTGTGTTTTGTATATATTTTTTTATACATATTTTCATTATTTAATGTGTATTTTTATATATATTTTATACAAATTAACGTTATTTTAAGTGTATTTGTTTATATAATTTCATTCAAATTTACATTATTTTAAGTGTATTTTGTATATGTATTTCAATACAAATTTACCTAATTTGATGTGTATTTTGTATATTTATTATCATACAAATTTAAATTATTTTTGTGTCTTTTTGTATATACATATAGAGTAAATTTCTATGAAAATATATATTCAAAATACATATAAAATTATGTAAATAAGTATAAAAATATATATTTCAAATACACCTAAAAAAATGAAAATTCGTATCAAAATAAATAAACAAAATTCCGATAAAAGAACGCATATTTGTAGGAAAATAAATATACAAAATACACATAAAATTACGAAAATTTGAATAAAAATATATACAAAAAAAACAAAAAAATAGATTTCAATTTGTATGAAAATAGTTATACAAAATACACATATAACTAGTTAAATTTATATATAAATACATGTACAAAATACACATAAAATAATGTAAATTTGTACGTTCTTTTATCGGAATTTTGTTTATTGATTTTGATACGAATTTTCATTATTTTATATATATATATATATATATATATATATATATATATATATATATATATATATATATATATATATATATATATATATATATATATATATATATATATATATATATATATATATATATATATATATATATATATATATATATATATATATATTATACTTATTTACATAATTTTATATGTATTTTTAATATATATTTTCATAGAAATTTACTCTATTTTATGTGTATTCGTATATATATTTTGATACAAATTTACATTATTTATGTGTATTTCGCATATCTATTTCAATACAAATTTTCTTTATTGTATGTGCCTTTTGTATATTTATTTTGATACAAATTTAATTATTTTATGTGTATTTTTGTATATATATTTTTAAACAAATATGCGTTATTATATGGGTATTTTGCATCTTTATTTTCATACAAATTTACATTATTTTATTGATAGTCTGTTTATTTATTTTGATACGATTTTACGTTATTCTGTGTATTTTGTATACATATTTTTAGATATATTTACATTATTTAATGTATATTTTGTACATATATTTTATTGAAATTTACGTTATCTTATGTGTATTTGTTTATATAGTTTCATAAAAATTTACATTATTTTATGTGTATTTTGTATATGTATTTCAATAAAAATTTGCCTAATTTCATGTGTATTTTGCATATCTATTTTCAAACAAAATTAAATTTTTTTTGTGTATTTTTGAATATATTTTTATACAAATTTTTGTTATTTTATTTGTATTTTGTATATATATTTTCCTACAAATATTCATTCTTTTAGAGGAAATTTTGTTTATTTATTTTGATACGAATATCCATTATTTTATGTGTATTTTGTATATATATTTTTCTATATATTTACATTATTTAATGTGTATTTTGAAAATATATTTTCATAAAAATTTATGTTATTTTAGTGTGTGTATTCGTATATATTTTGATACAAATTTACTTTATTTTTTTTTTTTTTTGCATATCTATTTCAATCAAAATCTACCTTATTGTATGTGTATTTTGTATATTTATTTTAATACAAATTTAATTATTTTATGTGTATTTTTGTATATATATATATATTTTTTTTAATATGAGTTATTTTATGGGTATATAGCATCTTTAATTTTATAAATTTTTACATTACTTACATATCTTTTATACGTATTTACATTATTTAATGTGTATTTTGTTTATATATTTTTATACAAATTTACGTTATTATATGTGTATTTGAATATATATTTTGATACAAATTTACATTATTTTATGTATTTTCTATATTTATTTCAATTCAAATTTAGCTTATTTTAAGTGTCTTTTGTATATCTATTTTCATACAATTTTTTTTTTTTTGTATATAGTTTTATACAATTTTACGTTATTTTATGTGGATTTTGTATATTTATATTTATACAAGTGCACATTCTTTTATTGGCATTTAGTTTATTTATTTTGATACGAGTTTACATTATTTTATGTGTATTTTGTATACATTTTCTTATACGTATTACTTCATGTTATGTGTATTTGGTTTATATATTTTTTTAGAAATCTACGTTATTTTATGTGTATTCGTATATATATTTTGAAAGAAATTTACATTGTTTTATATGTATTTTGCATATCTCTTTCAATACAAATTTACCTTATTGTATGTTCATTTTGTATATCTATTGTAATACAAATTTAAATATTTTATGTGTATTTTGGTATATATATTTTCATAAAAAATGTGTTGTTTTATGGGTATTTTGCATCTTTATTTTCATACAAATTTACATTATTTTATTAATATTCTGTGTATTTATTTTTATACTATTTTACATTATTATATTTGTCTTTTGTATATATTTTTTTATACATATTTACATTATTTAATGTGTATTTTATATATATACTTCATAGAAATCTACGTTTTTTTAAGTGTATTTGTTTATATATTTTCATTCAAATTTACATTATTTGATGTGTATTTTGTATATCTATTTCAATACAAATTTACCTAATTTTATGTGTATTTTGTATACAATTAGGTAAATTTATATTGAAATAGATATGCAAAATACATATAAAACTATGTAAAATTTGTTTCAAAATATATATACGAATATACCTAAAATAACGTAGATTTCTATAAAAATATATATACAAAATACACATAAAATGAAGTAAATACGTATAAAAAAATGTATACAAAATACACATAAATAATATAAATTCGTATCAAAATAAATAAACAAAATACCAATAAAAAAATGTGTATTTGTATAAAAATAAATATACAAAATACACATAAAATATCGTAAATTTATATAAAACTATATACAAAAATACACAAAAGTAGTTAAATTTGTATGAAAATAGATATACAAAATACACATAAAATAAACTAAATTTGTGTATTTTTGTATATACTTTTATATCAATTTACGTTATTTTATGTGTATTTTGTATATTTATATTTATACAAATACACATTCTTTTATTAGTATTTTGTTTATTTATTTCGATACGAGTTTACATTATTTTATGTGTAATTTGTACACATTTTTTTATACGTATTTACTTCATTTTATGTGTATTTTGTATATATATCTTTATAAAATATGCGTTATTTTATGTGTATTCGTATATATATTTTGAAAAAAATTTACATTGTTTTATATGTATTTTGCATATCTATTTCAATACAAATTTACCTTATTGTGTGTGCATTTCGTATATTTATTTTAATACAAATTCAAATATTTTATGTGTGTTTTGGTATATATATTTTTATAAAAATGCGATATTTTGGGGGTATTTTGCATCTTAATTTTCATACAAATTTACATTATTTTATTAATATTCTGTTTATTTATTTTGAAACGATTTTACATTATTCTATTAGTGTTTTGTATATATTTTTTTATACATATTTACATTATTTAATGTGATTTTATATATATATTTTATACAAATTTACGTTAATTTAAGTGTATTTGTATATATATTTTAATTCAAATTTACACTATTTGATGTGTATTTTGTAAATGTATTTAAATACATTGTTTATATATTTTCATATAGATTTACATTATTTTATGAGTGTTTTGTATATGTATTTCAATCCAAATTTGCCTAATTTTATGTGTATTTTGCCTATCTATTTTCAAACAAATTTAAATTATTTTTGCGTATTTTTGTATAAATTTTTATACAAATTTTAGTTATTTTATTTGTATTTTGTATATATATTTTCCTACATATATACATTCTATTATTGCAATTTTGTTTATTTATTTTGATACGAATTTCCATTATTTTATGTGTATTTTGTATATATATGTTTCTACGTATTTACATTATTTTATGTGTATTTTGGATATATATTTTCATAAAAATTTACGTTATTTTATTGTGTGCTCTCGTATATATTTTGATACAAATTTTATACAAATTCATGTTATTTTATGTGTATTTCAATACATATTTTCATACAAATTCAAATTATTTTATGTGTATTTTTACATATATTTCATTACAAATTTACCTTATTTTATGTTTGTTTCATATATTCATTTCATGCAATTTTACATTATTTTATGTGTATATTTGTATCTGTATTTAGGTTATTTTATTTGTATTTTCTATATACATTTTCATCCAAAACTACATTATTTTATTGGTATTTTGTTAATTTAATTCGATACGAATTTAGATTATTTCAAAGGTATTTTTTATACATTTTTTTATACGCATTTACATTATTTAATGTGTGTTTTGTATATATATTTTGATGAAAATTTACTTTATTTGATGTGCATTTTTGTACATATATTTTTAAAGAAATTAGCGTTATTTTATATGTATTTTGTATATGTTTTCTCATACAACTTTACATTATATTATTGGTATTTTGTTTATTTATTTTGATACGAATTACATGATTATATGTGTATTTTCTACATATTTTTTTATACGTATTTACATTATTTAATGTGTATTTTGTTTATGTGTTTTTATACAAATTTACGTTATTATATGTGTATTTGAATAAATATTTTGATACAAATTTACATTATTTGATGTATTTTGTAAATATATATATATATATATATATATATATATATATATATATATATATATATATATATATATATATATATATATATATATATATATATCTATATATATATCTATATATATATATATATATATATATATATATATATATATATATATATTTCAATTCAAATTTAGTTTATTTTATGTGTATTTTGTATATCTATTTTCATACAAATTTAACTACTTTTGTGTATTTTTGTATATAGTTTTATATAAATTTACGATATTTTATGTGTATTTTGTATATTTATTTTTATACAAATACACATTTTTTTATTGGTATTTTGTTTATTTATTTTGATACGAATTTACATTATTTTATGTGTATTTTGTGTACATTTTTTTATACGTATTTACTTCATTTTATGTGTATTTTGTATATATATTTTTATAGAAATCTACGTTATTTTATATGTATTCGTATATATATTTTGAAACAAATTTTACATTGTTTTATATGTATTTTGCATATCAATATAAATTTACCTTATTGTATGTGCATTTTGTATATTTATTTTAATAAAAATTTTAATTTTTTATATGTCTTTCGGTAAATATATTAAAAAAAAATGCGTTATTTTATGGATATTTTGCTCCTTTATTTTCATACAAATTTACATTATTTTATTAATATTCTGTGTATTTATTTTGTTACGATTTAACATTATTCTATTTGGGTTTTGTATATATTTTTTTATACATATATACATTACTTAATGTGTATTTTGTATTTATATTTTATACAAATTTACGTTATTTTAAGTGTATTTGTTTATATATTTTCATTCAAATTTACATTATTTTATGTGTATTTTGTAAATGTATTTCAATACATATTTACCTAATTTTTTGTGGATTTTGTATACTTATTTTCAAAAAAATTTAAATTATTTTTGTGTATTTTTGTATATAGTTTTATACAAATTTACGTTATTTTATGTGTATTTTGTATATCTATTTTCATACAAATACAAATTCTTTTATTGATATTTTGTTTATTTATTTTGACACGAATTTACATTATTTAATGTCTATTTTGTATATATATTTTTATACGTATTTACAGCATCTCAAGTGTATTTTGTATATATATATATATATCTATAGAAATCTGCGTTATTTTATGTGTATCCGTCTATATATTTTGAAACAAATTTACATAGTTTTATGTGTATTTTGCATATTTTTTTTAATAAAAATTTACCTTATTGAATGTGCATTTTGTATATTAATTTTACTACAAATTTAATTATTGAATGTGTATTTATGTATATGTATTTTTATAAAAATATGCTTTATTTTATTGTTATTTTGCATCTTTATTTTCATACAAATTTACATTATTTTTTTGATATTTTGTGTATTTATTTTGATACGATTTTACATTATTTTCTATGTGTATTTTGTATATATATTTATTACAAATGTACGTTATTTTATGTGTATTTGTTTTCATTTCATTCAAATTTTCATTATTTTATGTGTATTTTGTACATGTACAAATTTGTACAAATTTAACTAATTATATGTGTATTTTGTATATCAATTTTCATAAAAATTGATTTTTTTTTGTATATATTTTTATACAAATTTTCGTTATTTTATGTGTATTTTGTATATTTATTTTCCTACAAATATACGTTCTTTAACGGAATTTTGTTTGTTTATTTTGATACGAATTTACATTATTTTAGGTGTATTTGGTATATATATTTTTATACTATTTACATCATTTTATATGTATTTTGTATGTATATTTTCATAGAAATTTACTCTATTTTATGTGTATTCGTATATATATTTTTATACAAATTTACATTATTGATGTGTATTTTGCATATGTATTTCAATACAAATTTACTTTATTGTATATGCATTTTGTATATTTATTTCTATACAAATTTAATTATTTCATGTGTATTTTTGTATATATATTTTTATGCATATATGCGTTATTATATGGGTATTTTGCATCTTTATTTTCATACAAATTTAAATTATTTTATTGATATTCTGTTTATTTATTTTGATACGATTTAACATTATTCTATGTGTATTTTGCATAACTATTTTTATACATTTTTACATTATTTAATGTATATTTTGTATATATATTTTATCCAAATTTACGTAATTTTATGTGTATTTGTTTATATATTTTCATACAAATTTAAATTATTTTATGTGTATTTTGTATATGTATTTCAATACAAATTTGCCTAACTTTATGTGTATTTTGCATATCTATTTTCAAACAAATTTAAATTATTTTTGTGTATTTTTGTATTTATTTTTATACAAATTTTAGTTATTTTATTTGTATTTTGTATATATATTTTCCTACAAATATACAATCTTTTATTATAATTTTGTTTATTTATTTTGATACGAGTTTACATTATTTTATGTGTATTTTGTATATATATTTTTCTACGTATTTACATTATTTTATGTGTATTTTGTATATATATTTTAATAAAAATTTACATTATTTTATTGTGTGTATTCCTATTTATTTTGATAAAAATTTTATACAAATTCATGTTATTTTATATGTATTTGTATATATATTTTCATACAAATTTATATTATTTTACGGGTATTTTTACATATTTTTCATTACAAATTTACCTTATTTTATGATTATTTTGTATATTTATTTCATTCAATTTTAAATTATTTTATGTGTATATTTGTATTTGTATTTACGTAATTTTATGTGTATTTTCTATATATATTTTCATCAAAAATTACATTATTTTATTGTTATTTTCTTAATTTAACTCGATACGAATTTAGATTTTTTCATAGGTATTTTGTATACATATGTTTATACTCATTTACATTATGTAATGTGTGTTTTGTATATATTTTTTAATGCAAATTTATCTTATGTCCATTTTTGTACATATATTTTTATAGATATTTATTTATTTTATGTGTATTTTGTATATGTTTTCTTATAAAAATTTACATTATTTTATTGGTATTTTGTTTATTTATTTTGATACGAATTACATGATTATATGTGTATTTTGTATATTTATTTTTATACGTAATTACATTATTTAATGTGTATTTTGTTTATATATTTTTATATAAAATTTACGTAATTATATGTGTATTTGTAAAAATATTTTGATACAAATTTACTTTATTTTATGTATTTTGTACATATATTTCAATTCAAATTAATCTTATTTTGTGTGTATTTTGTATATCTATTTTCATACAAATTTAATTTCCTTTGTGTATCTTTATATATTGTTTTACAGAAATTTACCTTATTTTATGTGCATTTTGTATATTTATATTTATACAAATACACATCAAATAAAGTAGATTTGCATAAAAATAAATATACAAATCACACATTAAATAATGTAAATGCGTATAAAAATATGTATACAAAATACCTATGAAATAATCTAAATTCGTATCGAATTAAACTAACAAAATACCAATAAAATAATGTAATTTTTGATGAAAATATATATAGAAAATACACATTAAATAACCTAAATACAAATACAATTATACACATAAAATAATTTAAAATTGAAGAAAATAAATATTCAAAATAAACATAAAATAAGGTAAATTTGTGATGAAATATATGTAAAAATGCACATAAAATAATGTAGATTTGTATGAAAATATATATACAAATATACATAAAATAACATGAATTTGTATAAAATTTGTATCAAATTATATACGAATACACACAATAAAATAAAGTAAATTTTTATGAAAATATATATACAAAATACACATAAAATAATGTAAATACGTAGAAAAATATATATACAAAATACACATAAAATAAAGTAAATTCGTATCAGAATAAATAGATAAAATTCCAACAAAAGAATGTATATATGTAGGAAAATATATATTGAAAATACAAATAAAATAACTAAAATTTGTATAAAAATATATACAAAAACACACAAAAATTATTTAAATTTGTTTGAAAATAGATATGCAAAACACACATAAAATTAGGCAAATTTGTATTGAAATACATATACAAAATACACATAAAATAATGTAAGTTTGAAAGAAAATATATAAACAAATACACTTAAAATAACGTAAAATTGTATGAAATTTATATTCAAAATACACATTAAATAATGTAAATATGTATAAAAAAATATATACAAAACACAAATAGAGTAATGTAAAATCGTATCAAAATAAATACACAGAATATTACATAACATAAGAACATAAGAACGCAGGAGTCTGCAAGAGGCCGGTAGGCCTGTACGAGGCAGCTCCTTTGACCCTAAGCTCCCGTGTATCTAACCCCACCTAATATCGCTGTCCATGAATTTATCTAGTCTATTTTTGAATGTGACAATTGTATTGGCACTCACCACATGACTGCTAAGCCTATTCCACTCATCCACCACCCTGTTAGTAAACCAATTTTTGCCTATGTCCCTGCTGAATCTGAATTTATCCAGTTTAAACCCGTTACTTCGTGTCCTACCCGGTTCTCTTACCAACAAAACCTTATGAATGTCTCCCTTATTAAAGCCCTTCATCCATTTATAAACCTCGATCATGTCTCCACGCACCCTTCGCCTTTCTAGAGAATGCAAGTTTAACTGTTTGAGTCTTTCCTCGTATGGCAAGTTTCTCAACCCCTGAATCATCTTAGTCATCCTCCTCTGCACCGATTCTAACATTTTGATATCCATTCTATAGTAGGGTGACCAGAACTGAACCGCATAGTCAAGATGAGGTCTAACTAATGCTAAATATAGTTTGAGGAAGACTTCGGGGCTTCTGTTGCTTACGCTCCTTGAAATAAATCCCAGTACCCTATTAGCTCGATTTCTAGCTTGAATGCATTGTGCCCTTGGACGGAGATCAGAGCTCACTAAGACCCCTAAATCACTCTCGCACCCAGACCTACTCATGAGAGTGTCATTTAAGCAATAGTTATGTGAGGGTTGTTCCTACCTACACTCAGAATACTGCACTTCCCTACATTGAACTCCATCTGCCATTTATCCGCCCAGTCATATAATCTGTTGAGTTCACCTTGGAGAATACTAGCGTCCTGATCCGACTCAATTACCCTACCGATCTTGGTATCATCTGCAAATTTACTAACATCACTACTAATTCCTGTATCTAAGTCATTGATATAAATAATAAACAAAAGTGGACCTAATACCGAACCTTGTGGGACCCCACTAGTAAGTAGTAACACATCCACAGTCAGATCTTTTACCATTGATTTGCACTCTTTGCTTCCTATTGCTAAGCCACGCCTTGACCCAGTTCAAAACTTTACCCTCTACTCCGTGAGCCTGTAATTTAAGCAACAGTCGTTGGTGAGGAACTTTGTCAAACGCTTTACTAAAATCAAGATAGATTACATCATAATTTTTATCTCTGTCAACTGCCTCAAATACTTTATTGTAGAAGGACAAGAGATTGGTGAGGCATGACCTACCTTTTGTGAACCCATGCTGCGAGTCGTGAATTGCTTATGTTTCTAAATGCTCCTGAATGTTCCTGGCTATTATGGACTCCAGCATCTTCCCTATAACCGATGTTAAGCTAATTGGGCGATAGTTTGAAGCAACTGACCTGTCCCCTTTTAAAATCGGCGTCACATTAGCTACTTTCCATAGGCTCGGCACATAGCTAGTATTTACCGACATCTTAAAGATGTCGGTTAGTGGGTCACTGATTACATCACCTAACTCCTTTAATACCCTCGGAAATATCCCGTCAGGACCTGGCGACTTGTTCTTCTTAAGCTTATCTATCTCATCCTGAACTACTTGCCTGGTAATGATTATATCCCTCAATTTATCGCCATCCCCGCCCTCGTACACCTGAACTCTTTCCGGTATAGTCGTTCGATCCTCCTGTGTGAATACTGAAAGGAAGTAGTCGTTCAACAATGTGCTCATATTTTCGTAATTTTCTACTAGCTCCCCTGTGTTTGTTTTCAGCGGTCCAATTTTCTCCCGTGTTTTTGTTCTATACATCTGAAAGAAGCCCTTAGGATTACTTTTCGCCTCATTTGCTACTTTGATCTCATAGTTCTTTTTGCTATCCTGGTGTTTTCTTAACTAATCTAGATAGTTCGACGTACCGGCCCCTGAGATGTGTTTCCCATTCTTTATTTTCTGATAAATTCCTTCTTTAACCCAATCTCGTGTTTTAGTCCACGAGTCATCCACTTAGGATCATTGTTTTCTTTTCTAAGTGTTCGCTGTGGTATATGCTGTTCTTGCCCCTCTACTATTACTCTAACTAAATTATTATAAGACATTTCTACCTGGTTCTCCTGGCTCTCCAATCCGCAGTTCTGGCCCTCATGAATCCCTAAATTATCCCAGTTTACCCCTTCAAGATGTCTTCGAAGCCCCTCGTAGTTTGCTCTTCTAAAATCTGGCACTAACACTGGGCTTGGTTCGCGGGTTACCGCCCAGTCTAAGCTAAAACGAACCGTTCTGTGATCACTATTTCCTAACTCTCCGCCCACCTCCAACTCACGTAGCAAGTTCCCATTATTGGTTAGGACTAAGTCTAATATGTTATCTCCTCTGGTAGGCTCAGTAACTACCTGCTTAAGGAAATTATCTTGTATAACTTCAAGAAAGTCCTCGGCTTCCAGGTCACCCACTAGATCTTCCCAGTCTATATTCCTATAATTAAAGTCCCCCATTACGCAGACATTTCTACTCATACTCGCCATGCCAATCTCCTGTAGTAATATACTCGTGTCCTGCCTGTTAAGGTTGGGTGGCCTGTATATAACTCCTAGAGTTAGTTTTTCTTTCCCAAACTGATTCTGAATCCATGTTAGTTTTGACTGAGTTGTTAACTAAACATTTAAGTGAGTCTTTAACATATAGCGCAACTCCTCCTCCCTTTCTGGCCCTTCTGTCTTTGTGAAACATCTGATAACCCGTTATTTCAAATTCTGATCTAAAATCTATATTGGCAGTGTCTATCCATGTCTCAGTAATCGCTATTATGTCAAAATTTTCTGAACAAGCTTCACCCCTTAGTAAGTCTATTTTGTTTCTGAGGCTTCTGCTGTTAGTATAGAAGATTCTTAGCCTGTCCTCTGTTACTCCTCTAGAATTACTTCTAAGCTGCCTGGTTATATTATGAGCTAGATGTTCCCTCCCATTACTCCTCCCATTGCTCCCATTACTCCTCCCCCCCTCGGTTATACTAAAAAATCCTCAGGGTACCAAGTGCTCGCTCAAGGAGTCTGTGAGAGCCTCAACACCCTTGAACGTCAAGTGTATCCCGTCACGGGCGTAGAGGGCGTCGGTGCCAAAGAAGAGGTCCCACTTGTCGACGAACAGCCACCCAGTGCGCTCGCAGTGCTCCGCACGTCTGCTGTTCACTGCTATCGCCCTGGACAGCCATCCATCGCCAACGCCCTCCTTGGCGGGACGCCACACACTACTGGCGACCCACCACACTACTGGCGCGTCACGTATCCTGCCTAACAATTCTCTAAAACGCCTGAGAAGGTCCTCGCTTGGCACACGAGAAACGTCGTTTCCGCCACAGCTGAGAAAGACAATGGGGTTCGATCCCTCGCTTGCCATACACGCCTCAATCCTGTCTGATATATGGCCCACCTGCCCCTGGAAACACCCTCGTCCTTTTATTAACCTTGGACAAAAAATACCTGACAAAAAAACGAACCTCACTATCACCAACAAACAGACCCCGCCGGTCGGACGGGGGGCCTGGTGGGGTGGGTGAGGGGGGGTGGGGAGAGCGGGAAGGGAGGGGAGGGACCTGCTGTGAAGAACGAGGAGAAATTGTGGAAGAGGTGGAAGGTGGAAAGGAAGAGGAGGAGGAGGAGGAAGAAGGAGAAAGGGAGGTTGAGGTGGTGGAGGAGGAACGGACGAGAGAGGGAGGAGGAAGGGGAAAGGGAAGGTAAGGGACAGGTGTTGGAGGGGGACGAGCGAGGAGGCGGAGGACAAGGAGGAAAGAGGGAGAGGAGGAGGAGGAGGAGAGAGGGGAAGAGGGGAGAGGGGGACGAAGAGGAAGGGGAGGATTTGGAGGCGTAGGAGGAGATGGAGGAGGAGGAGGAGGAGGAGGAGGAGGAGGAGGAAGGAGGAGTAGGTGAAACGGAGAGTGAGGTGGGGGAGGCAGCCACGGACGAGGAGCAGGAGGAGGAAGAGGGGGAAGGGGAAGGTGAAGGACAGGTGTGGGAGGGAGGGACGAGCGAAGAGGCGGAGGACAAGAAGGAGAAAGAGGGAGAGGAGGAGGAGGAGGAGGAGGGTGGGCGGGGAGAGGGGGGACGGAAGAGGAAGGCGAGGAGGAGGAGGAGGAGGAGGAGGAGGAGGAAGAGGAGGAAGAAGAGGAGAAGGAGGGGTGGGAAGCGGGGAGATCGGAGATGGTCGAGGAGGAGGAGGAGGAGGATGGGAGGGGCTGCTGTGTGGGTGAAGACAATACTAGAGGGGAGGAGGACGAGGAAGAAGAGGAAGAGGAAGAGGAAGGGGAGGAGGAGGAGGCGGGGCTTGTTGCTGCTGCACTAACCAGTAAGTGTACCTGGGCGGCGAGAGTCGTAACCCTATTCTCTAACTCTATGATCCTCTGATCATCCTTCTGAGTCTTAACGCAGAACCTACAAACGTCCTTGGAAAGAAAGTACTGCTTGGCCATACGAAGGCCACACCCAGAACAACGCTTGAGGGACGTCATGGTGAAGATGTGGGCGAGGCAAGACGGAAACAATTAGGCGCGTTAAGACGATAACAAAGTACGCAGCTGCGGTGAGGTCGTCAGGTCAAAAATGTGTATCTAGGAAAACAAACCAACAGCTGCTGTGAGGTCGCAGTCAGGTCAATTCCCCGGGGAAAAGGGTGTGTCTCGTGTAAAAAGGCGCGGTTATTTCTACCCACCAAGACAAAACACAGGCCAATATTAATATACTGAGAAATCACTTATGTAAAGAAGATAATAACTGTGTTCACTAGGTTTGCGCGGAAAGTGGATTATCTAGTGTTTTGTGTGGACTTAGAAATTAACGTAGCTTGGCGCGCCTGATTCACGTAGTCCTATTTTCACAGCACAGTAAAGTATCCTAATAATAGAAGGAGAAGAAAACACAAAAGCAATATAAAAAACACAAAAGCAATATAAAACCGTGTAGCACTGGGTTGGCGTGAAAGAATGTTGAATTTAGTGTAGATGTGGGAAGCTTAATACACTTGTCCTAGGAGTAACTGTGGATCACTATCTAACTAAGTAAATACTAAATCAGAACACTTAGCGGTCTGTAGTAGAAGGCAGGGTAATCCTCCTGGTTTTGTAGTCCTCCAGTACAGCAGCAGTTCACAGAAGCACAGAACGCCTCACACCGCGAAAGCAGAGGAAAACAGAGGAAAGAGCGAGTTGGCACCACACAGCAGCGGGGCAAAGTCACGTGTGAACCCAAGGAAGGTCGCGCGCTGATATATAAATTTGCATGAAAATAAAAATGCAAAATACCCATAAAATAACGCATTTTTTATAAAAATATATATACCAAAACACACATAAAATATTTGAATTTGTATTAAAATAAATATACGAAATGCACACACAATAAGGTAAATTTGTATTGAAATAGATTTGCAAAATATATATAAAACAATGTAAATTTGTTTCAAAATATATATACGAAAACACATAAAATAACGCAGATTTCTATAAAGATATATATACAAAATACACATAAAATGAAGTAAATACGTATAAAAAAATGTGTACAAAATACACATAAAATAATGTAAATTCGTATCGAAATAAATAAAGAAAATACTAATAAAAAAATGTGTATTTGTATAAATATAAATATACAAAATACACATAAAATATCTCATATTTAAAAAAATATATATACAAAAATACACATAAAATAATTAAATTTGTATTAAAATAAATATACAAAATACACATACTATAAGGTAAATTTGTATTGAAATAGAAATGCAAAATACACACAAAATAATGTAAATTTGTATCAAAATAGATACAAATACACAATAATAAAATAACGTAAATTTTTATGAAATATATATACAAAATACATAAAATAATGTAAATACGTAGAAAATACATACGAAATATACATAAAATAATGTAAGTTCGTATCAAAATAAATAAACAAAATTCCAATAAAAGAATGTGTATTTATATATATATATTTATATATATATATATATATATATATATATATATATATATATATATATATATATATATATATATATATATATATATATATATATATATATATATATATATATATATATATATATATATATATATATATATATATATATATATATATATATATATATATATATTTATATATATATATATATATATATATATATATATATATATATATATATACAAAATGCACATAAAATAAGGTATATTTGTATTGAAAGAATATGCAAAATACACATAAAACAATGTATATTTGTTTCAAAAAATATATACGAATACACATAAAATAACGTAGATTTCTATTGAAATATATATACAAAAAATAGATGAAATGACGTAAATACGTATTAAAATATATATACACAATACACATTAAATAATGTAAATTCGTGTCAAAATAAATAAACAAAATATCAATAAAAGAATGTGTATTTGTATGAAAATAGATATACACAATACACATTAAATATTGTGAATTTGTATAAAACTCTATACAAAAATACACAAAAAAATAATTTAAATTTGTATGAATATTAATATGCAAAATACACATATAATTAGGTAAATTTGTATTGAAATACATATACAAAATACACATAAAATAATGTAAATTTGAATGAAAATATACAAACAAATACACTTAAAAAAACGTAAATTTGTATGAAATATATATATAAAATACACATTAAATTATGTAAATATGTATAAAAAAATATATACAAAAGACAAATAGAATAATGTAAAATAGTATCAAAATAAATACACAGAATATTATTAAAGTAATGTAAATTTGTATGAAAATAAAGATGCAAAATACCCATAAAACAACGCATTTTTTATGAAAATATATATACCAAAATACACATAAAATATTTAAATTTGTATTACAATAGATATACAAAATGAACATACAATAAGGTAAATTTGTATTGAAATAGATATGCAAAATACATATAAAACAATGTAAATTTCTTTCAAAATATATATACGAATACACATAAAATAACGTAGATTTCTATAAAATATATAAACATAATACACATAAAATGAAGTAAATACGTATAAGAAAATTTATAAAAAATACTAATAAAATAATGTAAATTCTTATCAAAATAAATAAACTAAATTACAATAAAAGAATGTGCACTTGTATAAATATAAATATACAAAATACACATAAAATAACGTAAAATTGTATAAAACTATATACAAAAATAAACAAAACAAAAATTTGTATGAAAATAGATATACAAAAGACATAAAATAAGCTAAATTTGAATTGAAATAAATATAGAAGATACATAAAATAATGTAAACTTGTATCAAAATATATATTCAAATACACATATAATAACGTAAATTTGTATAAAATATATAAACAAAATACACATTAAATAATGTAAATACGTATAAAAGATATGTACGTAATGTAAAATTTATAAAATTAAAGATGCAATATATCCATAAAATAACTCATATTTAAAAAATATATATACAAAATACACATAAAATAATTAAATTTGTATTAAAATAAATATACAAAATACACCTACAATAAGGTAGATTTTATTGAAATAGATATGCAAAAACACATAAAATAAAGTAAATTTGTATCAAAATATATACGAATACACACAATAAAATAACGTAAATTTTTATGAAAATATATATACAAAATACACATTAAATAATGCAAATACATAGAAAAATAAATACTAAATACCTATAAAATAATGTAAATTGTATCAAAATAAATAAACACAATTTCCTCTAAAAGAATGTATATTTGTAGGAAAATATATATACAAAATACAAATAAAATAAAAAAAATTAGTATAAAAAAATATACAAAAATACAAAAAAATTAAATTTTGTTTCAAAATAGATATGCAAAATAAACATGAAATTAGGCAAATTTTAATTGAAATACATATACAAAATACATATAAAATAATGTAAATTTGTATGAAACTATATAAACAAATACACATAAGATAACGTAAATTTCATAAAATATATATGTAAAATATACATTAAATAATGGAAATATGTCTAAAATATGTATACATAATACACAGAATAACGTAAAATCGTATCAAAATAAATAAACAGACTATCAATAAAATAATGTAAATTTGTATGAAAATAAAGATGCAAAATACCCATATAATAACGCATATTTGTTTAAATATATATATATATATATATATATATATATATATATATATATATATATATATATATATATATATATATATATATATATATATATATATATATATATATATATATATATATATATATATATATATATACAAAAATACACATAAAATATTTAAATTTGTATCAAAATAAATATACAAAAGGCACATACAATACAGAAAATTTGTATTGAAATAGATATGCGAAACACATAAATAATGTGAATTTGTATCAAAATATATATACGAATACACGTAAAATAGAGTAAATTTCTGTGAAAATATATATTAAAAATACATATAAAATTATGTAAATAAGTATATATATATATATATATATATATATATATATATATATATATATATATATATATATATATATATATATATATATATATATATATATATATATATATATATATATATATATATATATATATATATATATATATATCAAATACACCTAAAATAATGAAAATTCGTATCAAAATCAATAAACAAAACTCCGATGAAAGAACGTACAAATTTACATTATTTTATGTGTATTTTGTACATGTATTTAAATATAAATTTAACTAATTATATGTGTATTTTGTATATCTATTTTCATACAAATTGAAATTTATTTTTTTGTTTTTTTGTATATATTTTTATTCAAATTTTTGTAATTTTATGTGTATTTTGTATATTTATTTTCTTACAAATATGCGTTCTTTTATCGGAATTTTGTTTATTTATTTTGATACGAATTTTCATTTTTTTAGGTGTATTTGATATATTTATTTTTATACTTATTTACATAATTTTATATGTATTTTGAATATATATTTTCATAGAAATTTACTCAATATGTATATACAAAAAAACACAAAAATAATTTAAATTTGTATGAAAATAAATATTCAAAATACACATAAAATTAGGTAAATTTGTATTGAAATACATATACAAAATACACTTAAAATAATGTAAATTTGAATGAAATTATATAAACAAATACACTTAAAATAACGTTAATTTGTATAAAATATATATAAAAATACACATTAAATAATGAAAATATGTATAAAAAAATATATACTAAACACAAATAGTATAATATAAAATCGTATCAAAATATATACACAGAATATTAATAAAATAATGTACATTTGTATGAAAACTAAGATGCAAAATACCTATAAAATAACGCATTTTTTATAAAATTATATATACCAAAATACACATAAAATATTTGAATTTGTATTAAAATAAATATACAAAATGCACATACAATAAGGTAAATTTGTATTGAAATAGATATTCAAAAATACATATAAAACAAAGTAAATTTGTTTCAAAATATATATACGAATACACATAAAATAACGTAGATTTCTATAAAAATATATATACAAAATACACATAAAATTAAGTAAATACGTATAAAAATAGATATACAAAATACACATAGAATAATGTAAAATTCTTTCAAAACAAAACAAAACAGAATATAAATAAAATAATGTAAATTTGTATGAAAATAAAAATGCTAAATACCCATAAAATAAAGCATATTTTTTAAAAAATACATATACAAAAATACATATAGCATAATTAAATTTGTATTTAAATTAATATACAAAATGCATATACAATAAGGTAAATTTGTATTGAAAAAATATGCAAAATACACATAAAACAGTGTAAATTTATTTCAAAATCTATTTACGAATACTCATAAATCAACGTAGATTTCTATAGAAATATATATACAAATACACATCATCAAATGTAAACACGTATAACATATATATATATATATATATATATATATATATATATATATATATATATATATATATATATATATATATATATATATATATATATATATATATATATATATATATATATATATATATATATATATATACATTAAATAATGTAAATTATGTCAAAATAAATAAACAAAATATTAATAAAAGAATGTGTATTTGCATGAAAATAGATATACAATATACACATAAAATCACCTAAATTTGTATAAAACTATATACAAAAATACACAAAAATAATTTTAATTTGTATGAAACTAAATATACAAAATACACATAAAATTAGGTAAATTTGTATTGAAATACATTTACAAAATACACATAAAATAATGTAAATTTGAATGAAAATATATAAACAAATACACTTAAAATAACGTAAATTTGTATAAAATATATATAAAAAATACACATTAAATAATGGAAATATGTATAAAAAAATATATACAAAACACAAATAGAATAATATAAAATCGTATCAAAATAAATACACAGAATAATAATAAAATAATGTAAATTTGTATGAAAAATAAGAAGCAAAATACCCATAAAATAACGCATTTTTTATAAAAATATATATATACCAAGACTCACATAAAATATTTGAATTTGTATTAAAATAAATATACAAAATGCACATACAATAAGGTAAATTTGTATTGAAATAGATATGCAAAATACATTTAAAACCATGTAAATTTTTTTCAAAATATATATACGAATACACATAAAATAACGTAGATTTCTATGAAAATAAATATACAAAATACACATAAAATGAAGTAAATACGTATAAAAAAAGGTATACAAAATACACATAAAATAATGTAAACTCGTATGAAAATAAATAAAGAAAATACTAATAAAAGAAGCTGTATTGTATAAAAATAAATATACAAAATACAAATAAAATAACGTAAAATTATATAAACTATATGCAAAAGTAATTCAATTTGTGTGAAAATAGATATACAAAATACATGTGTATTTTGTATATTTATTTTCATACAAATTGAAATTATTTTTGTTTATTTTTTTATATATTTTCATACAAATTTTCGTTATCTTATGTGTATTTTGTATATTTATTTTTTCTACAAATATACGTTCTTTTATCTGAATTTTTTTTATTGAATTTGAAACGAATCTACCTTATTTTGTATATCTATTTTCATACAAATTAAAATACTTCTGTGTATTTTTGTATATAGTTTTATATAAATTTACGTTATTTTATGTGTATTTTGTATCTTTATATTTATACAAATACACATTCTTTTATTGGTATTTTTTTATTTATTTTGATACGAATTTACATTATTTTATGTGTATTTTGTATACATTTTTTTATACGTATTTACTTCATTTTATGTGTATTTTGTATATATATTTTTATAGAAATCTACGTAATTTTTTGTGTATTCGTATTTATATTTTGAAACAAATTTACATTGTTTTATATGTATTTTGCATATCTATTTCAATACAAATTTACCTTATTATATGTGGTTTTTGTATATTTATTTTAATACAAATTTAATTTTTTGATGTGTATTTTGGTATATATATTTTTATAAATAAAAAAAATGCGTTATTTTATGGGTATTTTGCTTCTTTATTTTCATACAAATTTACAATATTTTATTAATATTCTGTGTATTTATTTTGATACGATTTTACATTATTCTATTTGTGTTTTGTACATATTTTTTTATAAAAATTTACGTTATTTTAAGTGTATTTGTTTATGTATTTTCATTCAAATTTACATTATTTTATGTGTATTTTGTATATGTATTTCAATAGAAATTTAACTAGTTTTATGTGTATTTTGTATAAATATTTTTATACAAATTTAAATTATTTTTGTATATTTTTTGAATAGAGTTTTATTCAAATTTACAATATTTTATGTGTATTTTGTATATCTATTTTCATACAAATACACATTCTTTTACTGATATTTTGTTTATATATTTTGATGCGAATTTACATTATTTAATGTGTATTGTGTATATATATTTTTATACGTATTTACGTCATTTCATGTGTATTTTGTATATATATATATTTCTATAGAAATATACGTTATTTTATGTGTATTCGTATATATATTTTGAAACAAATATACATTGTTTTATGTGCATTTTGTATATTTTTTCAATACAAATTTACCTTATTGTACGTGCATTTTGAATATTAATTTTAATACAAATTTAATTATTCTATGTGTATTCTTGCATATGTATTTTTAAAAAAAATATGCTTCATTTTATGGGTATTTTGCATTTTTATTTTCATACAAAATTACATTATTTTATTGATATTCTGTGTATTTATTTTGATACGATTTTACATTATTCTATGTATATTTTGTATATCTATTTTATACAAATGTACGTTATTTTATGTGAATTTGTTTTCATTTCATACAAATTTACATTATTTTATGTGCATTTTGTACATGTATTTAAATACAAATTTAACTAATTATATGTGTATTTTGTATATCTATTTTCATACAAATTGAAATTTATTTTTTTGTATTTTTGTTTATATTTTTATTCAAATTTTCGTAATTTTATGTGTATTTTGTATATTTATTTTCCTACAAATATACGTTCTTTTATCGGAATTTTGTTAATTTATTGTGATACGAATTTTCATTTTTTTAGGTGTATTTGATATATATTTTTATACTTATTTACATAATTATATATGTATTTTGAATATATATTTTCATAGAAATTTACTCTATATGTATATACAAAAAAACACAAAAATAATTTTAATTTGTATGAAAATAAATATACAAAATACACATAAAATTAAGTAAATTTGTATTGAAATACGTATACAAAATACACTTAAAATAATGTAAATTTGAATGAAATTATATAAACAAATACACTTAAAATAACGTTAATTTGTATAAAATATATATAAAAAATAGACATTAAATAATGAAAATATGTATAAAAAAATATATACAAAACACAAATAGTATAATATAAAATCGTATCAAAATATATACACAGAATATTAATAAAATAATGTACATTTGTATGAAAACTAAGATGCAAAATACCTATAAAATAACGCATATTTTATAAAATTATATACCAAAATACACATAAAATATTTGAATTTATATTAAAATAAATATACAAAATGCACATACAATAAGGTAAATTTGTATTGAAATAGATATGCAAAAAACATATAAAACAATGTAAATTTGTTTCAAAATATATATACGAATACACATAAAATAACGTAGATTGCTATAAATATATATATATACAAAATACAAATAAAATTAAGTAAATACGAATCAAAAATGTATACAAAATGCACATAAAATAATGTAAATTCGTATAAAAATAAATAAACAAAATACCAATAAGAGAATGTGTATTTGTATAAATATAAATATACAAAATGCACATAAAATAACGTAAATTTGTATAAAAATATATACAAAAATACACAGAATTAATTAAATTTGTATGAAAATAGATATACAAAATACACACAAAATAAGCTAAATTTGAATTGAAATATATATTCAAAATGCATAAAATAAAGTAAATTCGTTTCAAAATATTTTTAACAAATACACATAAAATAACGTAAATTTGTAAAAAAAAATGTATAAACAAAATACACATTAAGTAATGTAAATACGTATAAAAAAATATTTACAAAATACACAAATAATCAAGTCATTCGTATCAAAATAAATAAACAAAAAACTAATTAAATAATGTAAATTTGTATTAGAAAAAATATAAAAAATACACATAAAATAACTTTTTAATTTTCTATAAAATATATGGACAAAATGCACATAAAATTAGTTTGCATAAAAAAATATATACAAAACACACATTATATAATGTAAATGAGTATAAAAATATGTATACAAAATACCTATGAAATAATCTAAATTCGTATCGAGTTAAATTAAGAAAATAACAATAAAATAATGTAATTTTGGATGAAAATATATATAGAAAACACACATAACATAACCTAAATACAAATACAAATATACACATTAAATAATTTAAAATTGAATGAAATAAATATACAAAATAAACATAAAATAAGGTAAATTTGAAATAAAATATATGTAAGAATACACATAAAATAATATAAATTTGTATGAAAATATATATACAAATACACATAAAATAACATGAATTTGTATAAAATTTGTTTCAAAATATACACGAATACACACAATAAAATAACGTAATTTTTTATGAAAATGTATATATAAAATACACATAAAATAGTTTAAATACGTAGAAAAATATATACAAAATACACATAAAATAATGTAAATTGTAAAAATTAAATACACAAAATTCCAATGAAAGATTGTATTTGTAGAAAATATATAAACAAAAACAAATAAAATAACAAAATTTGTATAAAATATATACAAAATACACAGAAATAATTTAAATTTGTTTGAAAATAGATGCAAAATACACATAAAGTTAGGCAAATATGTATTGAAATATATACAAAACTCACATAAAATAATGTAATTTGTATGAAAATATATAAACAAATACATATAAAATCACGTAAATTTGGATAATATATATATATATATATATATATATATATATATATATATATATATATATATATATATATATATATATATATATATATATATATATATATATATATATATATATATATATATATATATATATATATATATATATATATATATATATATATATATATATATATAAACAATATAAAATATATATTTTATATATGTATAAAAATATATTATATTATATATATTTTAATTGATATTTGCGTTATTTATGTGTAATATTTATATTTTTTCTCATAGAAATTTAGATTATTTTATTGGTATTTTGTGTATTTATTTTGATACGAATTACATGATTATTTGTATTTTTACATTTTTTATACGTATTTACATTATTTAATGTGTATTTTGTTTATATATTTTATACAAATTTACGTTATTATATGTATTTGTATAGGTATTTTGATACAAATTTACATTATTTTATGTATTTTGTATATATATTTCAATTCAAATTTAGCTTATTTTATGTGTATTTTGTATATCTATTTATTTTAATACAAAATCAAATATTTTATGTTTTTTCGTATATATATTTTTATAAAAAATGCGTTATTTTATGGGTATTTTGCATCTTAATTTTCATACAAATTTACTTTTTTTTATTAATATTTTCTGTATTTATTTTGATACGATTTTACATTATTTTATTTGTGTTTTGTATATATTTTTTTTATACATATTTACAATATTTAATGTTTTTTTTGTATATATATTTGATACAAATTTACGTTATTTTAAGTGTATTTGTTTATGTATTTTCATTCAAATTCACATTATTTTTTGTGTATTTTGTATATGTATTTCAATAAAAATTTACCTAATTTTATGTGTATTTTGTATATTTATTTTCATACAAATTTAAATTATTTTTGTGTATTTTTGTAAATAGTTTTATACAAATTTATTATATCTTATGTGTATTTTGTATATTTATTTTCATACAAATACACATTCTTTTATTGATATTTTGTTTATTTATTTTGACGCGAGTTTACATTATTTAATGTGTATTTTGTATATATATATTTATACGTATTTACATCCTTTCATGTGTATTTTGTATATTTATAAAGAATACGTTATTTTATGGGTATTTTGCATCTTTATTTTCCTACAAATTTACATTATTTTATTTAGATTCTGTGTATTTATTATGATACGATTTTACATTATTCTATTTGTGTTTTGTATATATATTTTTTATACATATTTACATTATTTAATGAGTATTTTGTATATATATTTTATACAAATTTACGTTAAGTGTATTTGTTTATATATTTTCATTGAAATTTACATTATTTTTTGTGTATTTTGTATATGTATTTCTATACAAATTTACCTAATTTTGTCTATTTTGTATATTTATTTTCATACAAATTTAATTTATTTTTGTTTATTTATATATATATATATATATATATATATATATATATATATATATATATATATATATATATATATATATATATATATATATATATATATTTATATATATAGTTTTATACAAATTTACGTTATTTTATGTGTATTTTGTATATGTATCTTCATACAAATACACATTCTTTTATTGATATTTTCTTTATTTATTTTGACACGAGTTTACATTATTTAATGTATATTTTGTATATATATTTTTATACGTATTTACATCATTTCATGTGTATTTTGTATATATATTTCTATAGAAATCTACGTTATTTTATGTGTATTCGTATATATATTTTGAAACAAATTTACATTGTTTTATATGTATTTTGCATATCTATTTCAATACAAATTTACCTTATTGTATGTGTTTTTTATATATTTATTTTAATTCAAATTTAATTTTTTATGTGTATTTTGGTATATATATTATTATAAATAAAAAAATGCGTTATTTTATGGGTATTTTGCCTCTTTATTTTCATACAAATTTACATTATTTTATTAATATTCTGTGTATTTATTTTGATACGATTTTACATTATTCTATTTGTGTTTTGTACATATTTTTTATACAAATTTACGTTATTTTAAGTGTATTTGTTTATGTATTTTCATTCAAATTTACATTATTTTATGTGTATTTTGTGTATGTATTTCAATACAAATTTACCTAATTTTATGTGTATTTTGTATATTTATTTCCATACATATTTAAAATATTTTTGTGTATTTTTGTATATAGTTTGATACAAATTTAGGTTATTTTTTGTTTATTTTGTATATCTATTTTCCTACAAATACACAATCTTTTATTGATATTTTGTTAATTTATTTTGACGCGAATGATGTAAATACGTATAAAAATATATATACAAAATACACATTAAATACTGTAAATTCGCGTCAAAACAAATAAACAAAATATCAATAACGCATTTTTTTATTTATAAAAATATATATACCAAAATACACATAAAAAATTAAATTTGTATTAAAATAAATATACAAAAAACACATACAATAAGGTAAATTTGTATTGCAATAGATATGCAAAATACATATAAAACAATGTAAATTTGTTTCAAAATATATATACGAATACACATAAAATAACGGAGATTTCTATAAAATAGATATACAAAATACACATAAAATGAAGTAAATACGTATAAAAAAATGTATACAAAATACACATAAAATAATGTAAATTCGTATCAAAATAAATAAACAAAATACCAATTAAAGAATGTGTATTTGTATAAATATAGATATACAAAATACACATAAAATAACGTAAATTTATATAAAACTATATACAAAATTACACAGAAGTAATTAAATTTGTATGAAAATATATACAAAATACACACAAAATAAGCTAAATTTGAATTGAAATATATATACAAAATACATGACATAAAGTAAATTTGTATCAAAATATTTATACAAATACACATAATAATAACGTAAATTTGTGTGAAAATATATAAACAAAATACACATTAAATAATGTAAATACGTATAAAAAAATATGTTCAAAATACACATATAATCATGTAATTCGTATCAAAATAAATAAACAAAATACCAATAAGATAATATAAATTTGTATGAGTGTATGTTGCATATTTTTTCAATACAAATTTACCTTATTATATATGCATTTTGTATATTAATTTTAATGCAAATTTAATTATACATATAAACAATGTAAATTTGTTTCAAAATATATATAAGAATACACATGAAATAAGGTATATTTCTATAAAAATATATATACAAAATATACATAAAATTAAGTAAATACGTATAAAAAATGTATACAAAATACACATAAAATAATGTAAATTAGTATCAAAATAAATAAACAAAATACCAATAAAAGAATGTGTATTTGTATAAATATATATATACAAAATACATATTAAATAATATAATTTTTTTTTAAACTATACAAAATACACATGAAATGATGTAAATACGTATAAAATATATATACAAAATACACATTAAATAATGTAAATTCGCGTCAAAATAAATAAACAAAATATCAATAAAAGAATGTGTATTTGTATGAATATAGATATACAAAATACACATAAAATAACCTAAATTTGTATCAAACTATATACAAAAATACACAAAAATATTTTAAATTTGTATGAAAATAAATATACAAAATACACATAAAATTAGGTAAATTTGTATTGAAATACATATACAAAATACACATAAAATAATGTAAACTTGAATGAAAAGACATAAACAAATACACTTAAAATTACGTAAATTTGTATAAAAAAATATATACAAAACACAAATAGAATAATGTAAAATCGTATCAAAATAAATACACAGAATATTAATAAAATAATGTAAATTTGTATGAAAATAAAGAGGCAAAATACCCATAAAATAACGCATTTTTTTTTATAAAAATATATATACCAAAATACACCTAAACAAATTAAATTTGAATTAAAATAAATATATAAAAAACACATACAATAAGGTAAATTTGTATTGAAATAGATATGCAAAATACATAAAAAATAACGTAGATTTCTATGAAAATATATATACAAAATACACATAAAATGAATAAAATACGTATAAAAAATGTATACAAAATACATAAAATAATGTAAATTGTATCAAAATAAATATACAAAATACCAATAAAAGAATGTGTATTTGTATAAATATAATATACAAAATACACATAAAATAACGTAAATTTATATAAAACTATACAAAAATACACAGAAGTATTTTAATTTGTATGAAAATAGATATATAAAAATAAGGTAAATTGTTTCAATTCAATAAACAAAATTCAAATAAAAGTACGTATATTTGTAGAAAAATAAATATACAAAATATATAAAATAACGAAAATTTGTATGAAAATATATAAAAAATAAACAAAATAGTTTCAATTTGTATGAATAAATATACAAAATACACGTGTATTTTGTGTATCTATTTTCACACAAATGTAATTACTTTGTGTATTTTTGCATATAGTTTTATATAAATTTACGTTATTTTATTTGTATTATATTTATATTTATACAATACACATTCTTTTATTAGTATTTTGTTTATTTATTTTGATACGAGTTTACATTATTTTATGTATTTTGTATACCTTTTTTATACGTATTTACTTCATTTTATGTGTATTTTGTATATTTATTTTAATAGAAATCTACGTTGTTTTATGTGTATTCATATATATTTTGAAAAAATTTACATGGTTTTAAATGTATTTTGCATATATATTTCAATACAAATTTACCTTATTGTATGTGCATTTTGTATATATATTTTAATACAAATTCAAATATTTTATGTGTGTCTTGGTATAAATATTTTTATAAAGAATGTGTTATTTTATGGGAATTTTGCATCTTAATTTTCATACAAATTTACATTATTTTATTAATATTCTGAGTATTTATTTTGATACGATTTTATATTATTTTATTTGTGTTTTGTATATATTTTTTTATACATATTTACATTATTTAATGTGTATTTTTTATATATATTTTATACAAATTTACGTTATTTTAAGTGTATTTGTTTATATATTTTCATTCAAATTTACATTATTTTATGTGTATTTTGTAAATGTATTTCAATACAAATTTACCTAATTTTATGTGTATTTTGTATATTTATTTTCATACAAATTAAAATTATTTTTGTGTATTTTTGTATATAGTTTTATACAAATTTAGGTGATTTTATGTGTATATTGTATATCTATTTTCATACAAATACACATTCTTTTATTGATATTTTATTTATTTATTTTGACGCGAATTTACATTATTTAATGTGTATTTTATATATATATTTTTATACGTGTTTACATCATTTGATGTGTATTTTGTATATATATTTCTATAGAAATCTACGTTGATTTATGAGTATTCGTATATAGATTTTGAAATAAATTTACACTGTTTTATGTGTATTTTGCATATTTTTTCAATACAAATTTACCTTATTGTATATGCATTTTGTATATTAATTTTAATACAAATTTAATTATGCTATGTGTATTTTTGTATATGTATTTTTATAAAAATATGCTTTATTTTATTTTATTTTTGCATTTTTATTTTCATACAAATATACATTATTTTATTTATATTCTGTTTTTTTTTTTTTAAACATTTTTACATTATTCTATGTGTATTTTGTATATCTATTTTATACGTATTTACTTAATTTTATGTGTATTTTGTATATATATTTTTATAGAAATCTACGTTATTTTATGTGTATTCGTATATATATTTTGAAACAAATTTACATTGTTTTATATGTATTTTTGCATATCTCTTTCAATACAAGTTTACCTTATTGTATGTGCATTTTGTATATTTATTTCAATACAAATTTAAATATTTTATGTGTATTTTGGTATATATATTTTTATAAGAAATGCGCTATTTGATGGGAATTTTGCATCTTTATTTTCATACAAATTTACATTATTTTATTAATATTCGGAGTATTTATTTAGATACGATATAACATTATTCTATTTGTTTTTTTTATATATTTTTTTTATACATATTTACATTATTTAATGTGTATCTTGCATATATATTTTATACAAATGTATTATCTATTATTTATTTTCATACAAAAACACATTCTTTTCATGATATTTTGTTTATTTATTTTGACACGAATTTACCTAGATATGTATTTTGTATATATATTTTTATACGTATTTACATAATTTCATGTGTTTTTTGAATATATATTTCTATAGAAATCTACGTTATTTTATGTGTATTCGTATATATATTTTGAAACAAATTTACTTTGTTTTATATGTATTTTTGAATATCTCTTTCAATACATATTTACCTTACTGTATATGCATTTTGTATATTTATTTCAATACAAAGTTAAATATTTTATGTGTATTTTGGTATATATATTTTTATAAAAAATGCGCTATTTTATGAGAATTTTGCATCTTTCTTTTCATACAAATTTACATTATTTTATTGATATTCTGTGTATTTATATTGATAAGATTTTACATTATTCTATTTCTTTTTTGTATATATTTTATACACATTTACATTATTTAATGTATCTTGCATATATATTTTATACAAATTTACGTTATTTAAGTGTATTTGTTTATATATTTTCATTCAAATTTACATTATTCTATGTGTATTTTGTATATGTATTTCAATACAAATTTACCTAATTTTATGTGTTTTCTGTATATTTCTTTTCATACAAATTTTAAATATTTTGTGTATTTTGTACATAGTTTAATACAAATTTAGGTTATTTTATGTACGCATTTACATTATTTAATGTGTGTTTGTATATATATTTTTATGCAAATTTACTTTATTTTATGTGCATTGTTGTACATATATTTTTAGAAATTTATGTTAATTTATGTGTATTTGTATATATTTTTATGCAAATTTACTTTATTTTATTGCTATTTTGTTTATTTATTTTGATACGAATGAAAATAGATATACAAAATATATATAAAATAAACTAAATTTGTATTGAAATATATATACAAAATACATAAAATAATGTAAATTTGTATGAAAATATTTTAACAGATGCACATAAAATAACGTAAATTTGTTTTAAAATATACAAAATACACATTAAATAATGTAAATATGTATAAAAAAATATATACAAAACACAAATAGAATAATGTAAAATCGTATCAAAACAAATACACAGAATATTATTAAAACAATGTAAATTTTTATGAAAATAAAGATGCAAAATACCCATTAAATAACGCATTTTTTATAAAAATATATATACCAAAATACAAATGAAAAAATTAATTTGTATTAAAATAAATATACAAAATACACATACAATAGGGTAAATCTGTATTGAAATAGATATGCAAAATACATATAAAACAATGTAAATTTGTTTAAAAATATATATACGAATACACATAAGATTTGTATAAAATATATATACAAAATACACATAAAATGAAGTAAATACGTATAAGAAAATGTATACAAAATACACATAAAATAATGTAAACTCGTATCAAAATAAATAAACAAAATACCAATAAAAGAATGTGTATTTGTATAAATATAAATATACAAAATACATAAAATAACGTAAATTTGTATAAAACTATACAAAAATACACAGAAGTAATTAAATTCGTATGAAAATAGATATACAAAATACAGATAAAATAAGCTAAATTTGAATTGAAATGTATATACAAAATACAATATTTTATGTGTATATTTGTATTTGTATTTAGGTTATTTTATGTGTATTTTGTATATTTTTGTATATTTGTATTTCATCCAAAATTACATTATTTTATTGGTATTTTCTTAATTTAACTCGATACGAATTTATATTATTTCATAGGTATTTTCTATACATATTTTTATACTCATTTACATTATCTAATGTGTGTTTTGTATATATTTTTATGCAAATTTATTTTATGTTCATTTTTGTACATATATTTTTATAGAAATTTGCGTTATTTTATGTATATAGTTTTATATAAATTTACGTTATTTTATGTGCATTTTGTATATTTATATATACAAAATACATTCTTTTAGTGGTATATTGTTTATTTACATTTATACGAATTTACATTATTTTATGTGTATTTTGTATACATTTTTTATACGTATTTAATTAATTTTATATGTATTTTCTATATGTATTTTTATAGAAATCTACGTTATTTTATGTGTATTCGTATATATATTTTGAAACAAATTTACATTATTTTATATGTATTTTGCATATCTATTTCAATACAAATTTACCTTATTGTATGTGCATTTTGTATATTTATTTTAATACAAATTGAAATATTTTATGAGTATTTTAGTATCAATAATTTAAAAAAAAAAACGTAAAATTGTATAAAAAAATATGTACAAAACACAAATAGAATAATGTAAAATCGTATCAAAATAAATACACAGAATATTAATAAAATAATGTAAGTTTGTATGAAAATAAAGAAGCAAAATACCCATAAAATAACGCATTTTTTTTATTTATAAAAATATACCAAAATACACATCAAAAAATTAAATTTGTATTAAAATAAATATAAAAAAACACATACAATAAGGTAAATTTGTATTGAAATAGATATGCAAAATACATATAAAACAATGTAAATTTGTTTCAAAATATATACGAATACACATAAAATAACGTAGATTTCTATAAAATATATACAAAATACACATAAAATTAAGAAAATACGTATAAAAAAATGTATAAAAAATACACATAAAATAATGTAAATTCCTATCAAAATAAATAAACAAAATACCAATAAAAGAATGTGTATTTGTATAAATATACAAAATTACATAAAATAACGTAAATTTATATAAAACTATACAAAATACAGAAGTAATTAAATTTGTATGAAAATATATAAAATACATAATAAAATAAGCTAAATTTGAATTGAAATATATATACAAAATACATATATTTTGCATATCTATTTTCAAACAAATATAAATTATTTTTGTATTTTTGAATATATTTATTTTCGTTATACATAGAATAATGTAAAATCGTATCAAAACAAGTACACAGAATATCAATAAAATAATTTAAATTTGTATGAAAATAAAGATGCAAAATACCCATAAGACAAAGCATATTTTTTCGTATATATATTTTGAAACAAATTTACATTGTTTTATATGTATTTTTGAATATCTCTTTCTATACAAATTTACATTACTGTATATGCATTTTCTATATTTATTTCAATACAAATTAAAATATTTTATGTGTATTTTGGTAAATATATTTTTATAAAAAATGCGATAATTTTTGGGAATTTTGCATCTTTATTTTCATACAAATTTACATTATTTTATTGATATTCTGTGTATTTATTTTGATACGATTTTACATTATTCTATTTGTTTTTGTATATATATTTTATACACATTTACATTATTTAATGTGTATCTTGCATATATTTTATACAAATTTACGTTATTTTAAGTGTATTTGTTTATATATTTTCATTCAAATTTACATTATTTGATGTGTATTTTGTATATGTATTTCAATACAAATTTACCTAATTTTATGTGTATTTTGTATATTTCTTTTCAAACAAATTTAAATTATTTTTGGGTATTTTTGTATATAGTTTTATATAAATTTAGGTTATTTTATATACGCATTTACATTATTTTTGTGTGTTTTGTATATATATATTTTTTTTGCAAATTTACTTTATTTTATGTGCATTTTTGTACATATATTTTTATAGAAATTTGCGTTATTTGAATATGTTTAATCATACAAAATTACAATATATTATTTATATTTTGTTTATTTATTTTGATACTATTTACATGATTATATGTGTATTTTTTATACGTATTTACATTACTTAATGTGTATTTTGTTTATATATTTTTAAACAAATCTACGTTATTATATGTATTTGTATAAATATTTTGATACAGATTTACATTATTTTATGTATTTTGTATGTACATTTCAATTCAAATTTAGCTTATTTTAGCTGTATTTTGTATATATATTTTCATAAAAATCTAATTACTTCTGTGTATTTTTGTATATAGTTTTATACAAATTTACGATATTTTATGTGTATTTTGTATATTTATATCTATACAAATACATTCTTTTACTGGTATTTTGTTTATTTATTTTGATACGATTTTTATCCATATTTTGTATTCATTTTTTTATACGTATTTACTTCATTTTATGTGTATTTTGTATATATTTTTATAGAAATCTACGTTATTTTATGAGTATTCGTATATATATTTTGAAACAAATTTACATTGTTTTATGTATTTTGCATATCTATTTCAATACAATTTACCTTATAGTATGTGCATTTTTTATATTTAATACAAATTTTAATATTTTATGTGTATTTTGTATATATATTTTATAAAAATGCGTTATTTTATGGCTATTTTGCATCTTTATTTTCATACAAATTTACATTATTTTATTAATATTCTGTGTCTTTATTGTTGATACGATTTTACATTATTCTATTTGTGTTTTGTATATATTTTTTTATACATATTTACATTATTTAATGTGTATTTTGTATATATATTTGATACAAATTTACGTTATTTTAAGTGTATATGTTTATATATTTTCATTCAAATTTCCATTATTTTATGTGTATTTTGTATATGTATTTCAATACAAATTTACCTAATTTGATGTGTATTTTGTATATTTATTTTCACAAATTTAAATTATTTTGTGTATTTTGTATATAGTTTTATACAAACTTAGGTTATTTTATGAGTATTTTGTATATCTATTTTCATACAAATACATTCTTTATTGATATTTTGTTTATTTATTTTGACGATAATTTAAATTATTTAATGTGTATTTTGTATATATATATTTATACGTATTTACATCATTTCATGTGTAATTTGTATATATATTTCTATAGAAATAAACGTTATTTTATGTGTATTCGTATATAGATTTTTAAACAAATTTACACTTTTATGTGCATTTTGTATATTTTTCAATACAAATTTACCTTATTGTGCGTGCATTTTGTATATTAATTTTAATACACATTTAATTATTCTATGTGTATTTTTGTATATGTATTTTTATAAAAATATGCTTTATTTTATGGGTATTTTGCATCTTTATTTTCATACAAAATTACATTATTTTATTAATATTCTGTGTATTTATTTTGATACGATTTTACATTATTCTATGTATATTTTGTATATCTATTTTATACAAATGTACGTTATTTTATGTGAATTTGTTTTCATTTCATACAAATTTACATTATTTTATGTGTATTTTGTACATGTATTTAAATACAAATTTAACTAATTATATGTGTATTTTGTATATCTATTTTCATACAAATTGAAATTTATTTTTTTGTTTTTTTGTATATATTTTTATTTCGTAATTTTATGTGTATTTTGTATATTTATTTTCCTACAAATATACGTTCTTTTATTGGAATTTTGTTTATTTATTTTGATACGATTTTTTTTAAGAGTATTTGATATATATATTTTTATACTTATTTACAGAATTTTATATGTATTTTGAATATATATTATCATAGAAATTTACTCTATATGTTTATACAAAAAAACACAAAAATAATTTAAATTTGTATGAAAATAAATATACAAAATACACATAAAATTAGGTAAATTTGTATTTAAATACATACACAAAATACACTTAAAATAATGTAAATTTGAATGAAATTATATAAACAAATACACTTAAAATAACGTTAATTTGTATAAAATATATATAAAAAATACACATTAAATAATGAAAATATGTATAAAAAATATATATACAAAACACAAATAGTATAATATAAAATCGTATCAAAATATATACACAGAATATTAATAAAATAATGTACATTTGTATGAAAACTAAGATGCAAAATTCCTATAAAATAACGCATTTTTTTATAAAATTATATATAGCAAAATACACATAAAATATTTGAATTTGTATTAAAATATATATACAAAATGCAAATACAATAAGGTAAATTTGTATTGAAATAGATATGCAAAATACATATAAAACATTGTAAATTTGTTTCAAAATATATATACGAATACACATAAAATAACGTAGATTTCTATAAATATATATATACAAAATACAAATAAAATTAAGTAAATACGAATCAAAAATGTATACAAAATACACATAAAATAATGTAAATTCGTATAAATATAAATAAACGAAATACCAATAAGAGAGTGTGTATTTCTATAAATATAAATATACAAAATGCACATAAAATAACGTAAATTTGTATAAAACTATATACAAAAATACACAGAAGTTATTAAATTCGTATGAAAATAGATATACAAAATACAGATAAAATAAGCTAAATTTGAATTGAAATGTATATACAAAATACATAAAACAATGTAAATTTGTATCAAAATATTTATAAAAATACATATAATAACGTAAATTTGTTTAAAAATATATAAACAAAATACACATCAAGTAATGTAAATACGTATAAAAAATATGTACAAAATAAACAAATATAATCATGTAATTCGTATCAAACTAAATAAACAAAATATCAATAAAATAATGTAAATTTGTATGAGAAAACATATACAAATACATATAAAATAACGCTAATTTCCATAAAAATATATGTCCAAAAATGAATGTAAAATAAAGTAACTTTGGATAAAGATATATATACAAAACACACATTAAATAATGTAAATGCGTACATAAAATAACCTAAATTTGTATAAAACTATATACAAAAATACACAAAAATAATTTAAATTTCTCTGAAAAGAAATATACAAAATACACATAAAATTAGGTTAATTTGTATTGAAATACATATACAAAATACATATAAAATAATGTAAATTTGAAGAAAATATATAAACAAATACACATATAATAACGTAAATTTGTATGAAATATATATTCAAAATACACATTAAATAATGTAAATATGTATAAAAAAATATATACATAACACAAATAGAATAATGTAAAATCGTATCAAAATATATACACAGAATATTAATAAAATAATGTAAATTTGTATGAAAATTGATGCAAAATACCTATAAAATAACGCATTTTTTATAAAATTATTGATACCAAAATTTCACATAAAATATTTGAATTTGTATTATAATAAATATACAAAATGCACATACAATAAGGTAAATTTGTATTGAAATAGATATGTAAAATACATATAAAATAATGTAAATTTGTTTCAAAATATATATACGAATACACATAAAATAACGTAGATTTCTATAAAAATACATATACAAAATACACATAATATTAAGTAAATACGTATAAAAAAATGTATACAAAATACACATAAAATAATGTAAATTCGTATAAATGTAAATAAACAATATACCAATAAAATAATGTGTATTTGTATAAATATAAATATACAAAATGCACATAAAATAACGTAAATTTATATAAAACTACATACATAAAATAACGCAAATTTCTATAAAAATATATGTACAAAAATGAACATAAAATAAATTTGCATAAAAACATATATACAAAACACACTTTAGATAATGTAAATGAGTATAAAAATATGTATACAAAATACCTATGAAATAATCTAAACTCGTATCGAATTAAATTAAGAAAATATCAATAAAATAATGTAATTTTGGATGAAAATATATATACAAAATACACATAAAATAACCTAAATACAAATACAAATATACACATAAAATAATATAAAATTGAATGAAATAAATATACAAAATAATCATAAAATAAGGTAAATTTGTAATGAAATATATGAAAAAATTCACATAAAATAATATAAATTTGTATGAAAATATATTACAAATACACATTAAATAACATGAATTTGTATAAAATTTGTATCAAAATATATACTTATACACACAATAAAATAACGTAATTTTTTTATGAAAATGTATATACAAAATACACATAAAATAATTTAAATACGTAGAAAAATATATATGCAAAAAACACATAATGTAAATTTGAATGAAAATATATAAACAAATACACATAAAATAATGTAAATTTGGATAAAATATATATACAAAATGAACATTAATAATGTAAATATGTATAAAAAAAATATACAAAATACACATAGAATAATGTTAAATCGTATCAAAATAAATAAAGAGAATATCAATAAAATAATGTAAATTTGTATGAAAATAAAGATGCAAAATATCCATATACTAACGCATATTTGCATAAAAATATATATACAAAAATACATATAAAATAGTTAAATTTGTATTAAAATAAATATACAAAATGCACGTACAATAAAGTAAATTTGTATTGAAATAGATATGCAAAATAAACATCAATAATGTAAATTTGTATCTAAATATATATACGAATACTCATAAAATTGAGTAAATTTCTATGAAAATATACATACAAAATAGATATACAAAATACACATATAACTAGTTAAATTTGTATTTAAATACATGTACAAAAAACACATAAAATAATGTAGATTTGTATGAAATGAAAACAAATACATTTTATATAAAATATATATAAAAATACACATAGAATAATGTAAAATCATATCAAAATAAATACACAGAATATCAATAAAATAATGTAAATTTGTATGAAAATAAAGATGCAAAATACCTATAAAATAAAGCATATTTTTATAAAAATACATATACATAAATACACATAGATTAATCAAATTTGTATTAAAATTAATATACAAAATGCACATACAATAAGGTAAATTTGTATTGAAAAAATATGCAAAATACACATAAAACAATGTAAATTTGTTTCAAAATATATATACGAATACACATAAAATAACGCAGATTTCTATAGAAATATATATACAAAATACACTTGAAATAATGTAAATACGTATAAAAAAATATATACAAAATACACATTAAATAATGTTAATTCGTGTCAAAATAAATAAACAAAATATCATGAAAAGAATGTGTATTTGTATGAAAATAGATATACAAAATACACATAAAATAACCTAAATTTGTATTAAACTATATACAAAAATACAAAAAAATAATCTAAACTTGTATGAAAATAAATATTCAAAAAACATATAAAAATAGGTAAATTTGTATTGAAATACATATACAAAATACACATAAAATAATGTAAATTTGAATGAAAATATATAAACATATAGACTTAAAATAACGTAAATTTGTATCAAATATATATACAAAAAAAAACATTAAATAATGTAAATATGTATAAAAAAATATTTACAACACTCAAATAAAATAATGTAAAATCGTATCAAAATAAATACAGAAAATATTAATAAAATAATGTAAATTTGTATGAAAATTAAGATGCAAAATACCCATAAAATAACGCATTTTTTATAAAAATATATATACGAAAAAACATAAAATATTTGATTTTGTATTAATATAAATAGATATACAAAATACACATAAAATAAGCTAAATTTGAATTGAAATATATATACAAAATACATAAAATAATGTAAATTTGTATCAAAATACCTATACAAATACACATATAATAACGTAAATTTGTATAAAAATATATAAACAAAATACACATTAAATAATGTAAATACGTATAAAGAAAATGTAAAAAATTCACAAATAATCATGTAATTCGTATCAAAATAAATAGACAAAATACCAATAAAATAATGTAAATTTCTATGAGAATACACATAAATAACGCAAATATCAATAAAACTATATATAATATAATATATTTTTATACATATTTAAAATATTTAATGTATATTTTGTATATATATATTTTATCCAAATTTACGTGATTTTATATGTATTTGTTTATATATTTTCATACAAATTTACATTATTTTATGTGAGTTTTGTATATGTATTTCAATACAAATTTGCCTAACTTTATGTGTATTTTGCATATCTATTTTCAAACAAATTTAAATTATTTTTGTATATTTTTGTATATATTTTTATACAAATTTTAGTTATATTTTTTGTTTTTTGTATATATATTTTCCTACAAATATACATTCTTTTATTGGAATTTTGTGTATTTAATTTTTTACGAATTTACATTATTTTATGTGTATTTTGTATATATTTTTCTACGTATTTAAACTATTTTATGTGTATTTTATATATACATTTTCATAAAAATTTACGTTATTTTATTGTGTGTATTCGTATATATTTTGAAACAAATTTTATACAAATTCATGTTATTTTATGAGTATTTGTATATATATTTTCATACAAATTTATATTATTTTTTGTGTATTCTTACATATATTTTATTACAAATTTACCTTATTTTATGTTTATTTTGTATATTTATTTCATTCAATTTTAAATTATTTAATGTGTATATTTGTATTTGTATTTAGGTTATTTTGTGTGTTTTCTATATATACTTTCATCCAAAATTACATTATTTTATTGTTATTTTCTTAATTTAACTCGATACGAATTTAGATTATTTCATAGGTATTTTGTATACATATTTTTATACTCATTTACATTATCTAATGTGTGTTTTGTATATATTTTTTTATGCAAACTAATTTTATGTGCATTTTTGTACATATATTTTTATAGAAACTTAAAACGTTATTTTATGTGTATTTTGTATATGTTTTCTCATACAAATATTCATTATTTAATTAGTTTTTTGTTTATTTATTTTGATACGAATGACTTGATTATTGGTGTATTTTGTACATATTTTTTTTATACGTATTTACATTACTTAATCTGTATTTTGTTTATATATTTTTTTACAAATTTACGTTATTATATGTGTATTTGTTAAAAATATTTTGAAACGAATTTACTTTATTTTATTTATTTTGTATATATATTTCAATTCAAATTTAGCTTATTTTGTGTGTATTTTGTATATCTATTTTCATACAAATTTAATTACTTCTGTGTATTTTTGTATATAGTTTTATACAAATTTACGTTATTTTATGTGCATTTTGTATATTTATATTTATACAAATACACATTCTCTTATTGGTATTTTGTTTATTTATATTTATACGAATTTACATTATTTTATGTGTATTTTGTATACATTTTTGATTCGTATTTACTTAATTTTATTTGTATTTTGTATATATATATTTATAGAAATCTACGTTATTTTATGTGTATTCGTATATATATTTTGAAACAAATTTACATTGTTTTATATGTTTTTTGCATATCTATTTCAATACAAATTTACCTTATTGTATTTGCATTTTGTATATTTATTTTAATACAAATTCAAATATTTTATGTGTATTTTGGTATATATAATTTAAAAAAAAAATGCGTTATTTTATAGGTATTTTGCATCTTAGTTTTCATACAAATGTACATTATTTTATTAATATTCTGTGTATATATTTGTTACGATTTTATATTATACTATTTGTGTTTTGTATATTTTTTTATACATATTTTCATTATTTAATGTGTATTTTTTATATATATTTTATACAAATTAACGTTATTTTAAGTGTATTTGTTTATATAATTTCATTCAAATTTACATTATTTTAAGTGTATTTTGTATATGTATTTCAATACAAAATTACCTAATTTTATGTGTTTTTTGTATATTTATTTTCATACAAATTTAAATTATTTTTGTGTTTTATTGTATATACATATAGAGTAAATTTCTATGAAAATATATATTCAAAATACATATAAAATTATGTAAATAAGTATAAAAATATATATATCAAATACACCTAAAAAAATGAAAATTCGTATCAAAATAAATAAACAAAATTCCGATAAAAGAACGTATATTTGTAGGAAAATAAATATACAAAATACACATAAAATTACGAAAATTTGAATAAAAATATATACAAAAAAAAAAAAAAAAATAATTTCAATTTGTATGAAAATAGATATACAAAATACACATGTAATTAGTTAAATTTGTATTTAAGTACATGTACAAAATACACATAAAATAATGTAGATTTGTATGAAATGAAAACAAATTCACAAAAAATAACGTACATTTGTATAAAATAGATATACAAAATATACATAGAATAATGTAAAATCGTATCAAAATTAATACACAGAATATCAATAAAATAATGTAATGTTGTATGAAAATAAAGATGCATATTTTTTAAAAAATACATATACAAGAATACACATAGAATAATTAAATTTGTATTAAAATTAATATACAAAATGCACGTACAATAAGGTAAATTTGTATTGAAAAAATATACAAAATGCACATAAAACAATGTATTTGTTTCAAAATATATATACGAATACACATAAAATAACGTATATTTCTATAGAAATATATACACAAAATACACATGAAATGACGTAAATACGTATAAAAATATATATACACAATACACATTAAATAATGTATATTCGCATCAAAATAAATAAACAAAATATCAATAAAAGAATGTGTATTTGTATGAAAATAGATATACAAAATACACATAAAATATTGTAAATTTGTATAAAACTCTACTCAAAAAATACACAAAAATAATTTAAATTTGTATAAAAATATATATACAAAATACACATAAAACAAGTTAAATTTCTATTGAAATACATATACAAAATACACATAAAATAATGTAAATTTGAATGAAAATATATAAACAAATACACTTAAAATAACGTAAATTTGTATGAAATATATATGCAAAATACACATTAAATAATGTAAATATGTATAAAAAAATATATACAAAACACAAATAGAATAATGTAAAATAGTATCAAAATAAATACACAGAATATTAATAAAATAATGTAAATTTGTATGAAAATAAAGATGCAAAATACCCATAAAACAACGCATTTTTTATGAAAATATATATACCAAAATACATATAAAATATTTAAATTTGTATTACAATAAATATACAAAATGCACATACAATAAGGTAAATTTGTATTCAAATAGATATGCAAAATACACATAAAACAATGTAAATTTGTTTCAAAATATATATACGAATACACATAAAATAACGTAGATTTCTATAAAAATATATATACAAAATACACATAAAATGAAGTAAATACGTATAAGAAAATGTATACAAAATACACATAAAATAATGTAAATTCGTATCAAAATAAATAAACTAAATGCCTATAAAAGAATGTTTACTTGTATATATATAAATATACAAAATACACATAAAATAACGTAAAATTGTATAAAACTATGTATAAAAATAAACAAAAATAATTAAATTTGTATGAAAATAGATATACAAAAGACATAAAATAAGCTAAATTTGAATTGAAATAAATATAGAAAATACATAAAATAATGTAAATTTGTATCAAAATATATATTCAAATACACATATATTAACGTAAATTTGTATAAAAATATATAACCAAAATACACATTAAATAATGTAAATACGTATAAAAGATATGTACGTAATGTAAAAATTTATAAAATTAAAGATGCAAAATACCCATAAAATAACTCTTATTTAAAAAAAAAATATATACAAAAATACACATTAAATAATTGAATTTGTGTTAAAATAAGTATACAAAATACACATACAATAAGGTAGATATTTATTGAAATAGATATGCAAAAAACACATAAAATAATGAATTTTTTTATCAAAATATATACGAATACACACAATAAAATTACGTAAATTTTTATGAAAATATATATACAAAATACACATAAAATAATGTAAATACATAGAAAAATATATATACAAAATACACATAAAATAATGTAAATTCCTCTAAAAGAATGTATATTTGTAGGAAAATATATATACAAAATACAAATAAAATAACAAAAAATTGTATAAAAATATATACAAAAATACACAGAAAATAATTTAAATTTGTTTGAAAATAGATATGCAAAATGCACATGAAATTAGGCAAATTTTTATTGAAATACATATACAAAATACACATAAAATAATGTAAATTTGTATGAAAATATATAAACAAATACACATAAGTTAACGTAAATTTCCATAAAATATATGTACAAAATATACATTAAATAATGTAAATATGTCTAAAAATATATATACAAAATACACAGAATAACGTAAAATCGTATCAAAATAAATAAACAGACTATCAATAAAATAATGTAAATTTGTATGAAAATAAAGATGCAAAATAGCCATATAATAACGCATATTTGTTTAAAAATATATATACAAAAATACACATAAAATAATTAAATTTGTATCAAAATAAATATACAAAAGGCACATACAATAAAGAAAATTTGTATTGAAATAGATATGCGAAATACACATAAATAATGTAAATTTGTATCAAAATATATATACGAATACACATAAAATAGAGTAAATTTCTATGAAAATATATATTCAAAATACATATAAAATTATGTAAATAAGTATAAAAATATATATATCACATACACCTAAAATAATGAAAATTCGTATCAAAATAAATAAACAAAATTCCGATAAAAGAACGTATATTTGTAGGAAAATAAATATATAAAATACACATAAAATTACGAAAATTTGAATAAAAATATATACTAAAATACACAAAATTAATTTCGATTTGTATGAAAATAGATATACATAATACACATATAATTAGTTAAATTTGGATTTAAATACATGTAGAAAATACACATGAAATAATGTAAATTTGTATGAAATGAAAACAAATTCACATAAAATAACGTACATTTTTATGAAATATATATACAAAATATAAATAGAATAATGTAAAATCGTATCAAAATAAATACACAGAATATCAATAAAATAAAGTAAATTTGTATGAAAATAAAGATGCAAAATACTCATAAAATAAAGCATTTTTTTTATGAAAATACATATACAAAAATACACATAGAATAATTAAATATGTATTATTTTATATGTACTTTGGATATATATTTTATACGCATTTACATTATTTAACATTTATTTAATTTAATTACTTGTGTATTTTGTATATAGTTTTATACAAATTTACGATATTTTATGTGTATTTTGTATATTTATATTTATACAAATACACATTCTTTTATTGGTATTTTGTTTATTTATTTTGATACGATTTTACATTATTTTATGTGTATTTTGTATTCATTTTTTTATACGTGTTTATTTCCTTTTATGTGTATTTTGTATATATTTTTATAGAAATCTACGTTATTTTATGTGTATTCGTATATATATTTTGAAACAAATTTACATTGTTTTATATGTATTTTGCATATCTATTTCAATACAAACTTACAAAAATGCACATAAAATAAAGTAAATTTGCATTAAAATATGTAAACAAAACACACATTAAATTATGTAAATGCGTACATAAAATAACCTAAATTTGTATAAAACTATATACAAAAATACACAAAAATAATTAAAATTTGTATGAAAAGAAATATACAAAATACACATAAAATTAGGTAAATTTGTATGAAATACATATACAAAATACACATAAAATAATGTAAATTTGAATGAAAATATATAAACAAATTCACTTAAATAACGTAAATTTGTATAAAATATATATGCAAGATACACATTAAATAATGTAAATGTGTATAAAAATATATATATACAAAAAAGAAATAGAATAATGTAAAATCGTATCAAAATAAATACAGAGAATAACAACAAAATAATGTAAATTTGTATGAAAAGAAAGATGCAAAATTCCCATAAAATAGCGCATTTTTTCTAAAAATATATATACCAAAATACACATAAAATATTTAAATTTGTATTGAAATATATATACAAAATGCATATACAGTAAGGAAAATTTGTATTGAAAGAGATATTCAAAAATACATATAAAACAATGTAAATTTGTTTCAAAATATATATATACGAATACACATAAAATAACGTAGATTACTAAAAAAATATATATACAAAATACACATGAAATTATGTAAATACGTATAAAAATATATATACAAAATACATATTAAGTAATGTAAATTCGTGTCAAAATAAATAAACAAAATATCATGAAAAGAGTGTGTATTAGTATGAAATCAAATAATAGATAATAAATTTGTATGAAATATATATGCAAGATACACATTAAATAATGTAAATATGTATAAAAAAAATATATATACAAAAAACAAATAGAATAATGTAAAATCGTATCAAAATAAATACACCGAATATTAATAAAATAATGTAAATTGAATGAAAATAAAGATGCAAAATTTCCATCAAATAGCGCATTTCTTATAAAAATATATATACCAAAATACACATAAAATATTTAAATTTGTAATACACATAAAAAAATCAGATTTGTATTAAAATAAATATATAAAAAACACATACAATAAGGTAAATTTGTATTGAAATAGATATGCAAAATACATATAAAGCAATGTAAATTTGTTTCAAAATATGTATACGAAAACACATAAAATAACGGAGATTTCTATAAATATATATATACAAAATACACATAAAATGAAGTAAAAACGTATAAAAAAATGTATACAAAATACACATAAAATAATGTAAATTCGTATCAAAAGAAATAAACAAAATACCAATAAAAGAATGTGTATTTGTATAAATATAAATATACAAAATACACATAAAATAACGTAAATTTATATAAAACTATATACAAAAATACACAGAAGTAATGAAATTTGTAAGAAAATATATAAAAATACACACAAAATAAGCTAAATTTGAATTGAAATATATATACAAAATACATGAAATAAAGTAAATTTGTATCAAAATATTTATACAAATACACATATAATAACGTAAATTTGTATGAAAATATATAAACAAAATACGCATTAAATAATGTAAATACGTATAAAAAAATGTGTACAAAGTAGACATATAATCATGTAATTCGTATCAAAATAAATAAACAAAATACCAATAAAATAATATAAATTTGTATGAGTAAACGTGTATGTTGCATATTTTTTCAATACAAATTTACCTTATTATACACGCATTTTGTATATTAATTTTAATACAAATTTAATTATTCGAGGTGTATTTTTGTATCTGTATTTTTATAAACATATGCTTTATTTTTTGGGTATTTTGCATCTTTATTTTCATACAAATTTACATTACTTTATTGATGTTCTGCTCATTCATTTTGATACGAATTGACATTATTCTATGTGTATTTTGTATATATTTTTCATACAAATTTACGTTATTTTATGTGTATTTGTTTATATATTTTGACACAAATTTACAATATTTTATGGCTATTTTGTATATACATTTCAAAAGAAATTTACCTAGTTTTATGTGTATTTTGTATATCTATTTTCATAAAAACTCAAATTATATCTATGTATTTTTGTATATATTTTAATACAAATTTTAGTTATGTTATGTGTATCTTGTAAATTTATTTTCATTCAAAAATATATTATTTTATTGGTGTTTTGTTGATTTATATTGATACGAATTTACATTATTTTATATGTACTTTGCATATATATTTTTATACGCTTTTACATTATTTAATATTTATTTTGAATATATATTTTTATACAAATTCATGGTATTTTATGTGTATTTGTATATATATTTTCATATAAATTTACATTATTTTATGTGTATTTTGTACATATATTTTATTACAAATCTACCTAATTTTATGTTTATTTTGTATGTGTATTTTGTATATTTATATTTATCCAAATACACATTATTTTATTGGTATTTTGTTTATTTATTTTAAATCGAGTTTACATTATTTTATGTGTATTTTGTATAAATTTTTTTATACGTATTTACTTAATTTTATCTGTATTTTGTATATATGTTTTTATAGAAATCTACGTTTTTTTTATTTGTATTCGTATATGTATTTTGAAACAAATTTACATTGTTTTATATGTATTTTTGCATATCTCTTTCAATACAAATTTACCTTATTGTATGTGCATTTTGTATATTTATTTCAATACAAATTTAAATATTTTATGTGTATTTTGGTAAATATATTTTTATAAGAAATGCCCTATTTTATGGGAATTTTGCATCTTTATTTTCATACAAATTTACATTATTTTATTAATATTCGGTGTATTTATTTTGATACGATTTTACATTATTCTATTTGTTTTTTGTATATACTTTTTTATACATATTTACATTATTTAATGTGTATCTTGCATATATTTTATACAAATTTATTATCTATTATCTATTTTCATACAAATACACATTCTTTTCATGATATTTTGTTTATTTATTTTGACACGAATTTACATTATTTGATATGTATTTTGTATATATATTTTTATACGTATTTACATAATTTCATATGTATTTTGTATATATATTTCTATAGAAATCTACTTTATTTTATGTGTATTCGTATATATATTTTGAAACAAATTTACATTGTTTTATATGTATTTTTTAATATCTCTTTCAATACAAATTTACCTTACTGTATATGCATTTTGTATATTTATTTCAATACAAATTTAAATATTTTATGTGTATTTTGGTATATACATTTTTATAAAAAGTGCGATAATTTTTGGGAAATTTGCATCTTTATTTTCATACAAATTTACATTATTTTATTGATATTCTGTGTATTTATATTGATAGGATTTTACATTATTCTATTTCTTGTATTTTTTTTTTAGACACATTTACATTATTTAATGTGTATCTTGCATATATATTTTATACAAATTTACGTTATTTTAAGTGTATTTGTTTATATATTTTCATTCAAATTTACATTATTCTATGTGTATTTTGTATATGTATTTCAATACAAATTTACCTAATTTTATGTGTATTTTGTATATTTTTTTTCATACAAATTTTAAATATTATTGTGTATTTGTGTATATAGTTTTTTACAAATTTAGGTTATTTTATGTACGCATTTACATTATTTAATGTGTGTTTTGTATATAAATTTTTATGCAAATTTACTTTATTTTATGTGCATTTTTGTACATATATTTTTTAGAAATTTGCGTTAATTTATGTGTATTTGTATGTTTTCTCTTACAAATTTACATTATTTTATTGCTATTTTGTTTATTTATTTTGATACGAATGAAAATAGATATACAAAATATACAAAAATAAACTAAATTTGTATTGAAATATATATACAAAATACATAAAATAATGTAAATTTGTATCAAAATATTTTAACATGCGCATAAAATAACGTAAATTTATTTTAAAATATACAAAATACACATTAAATAATGTAAATATGTATAAAAAAATATATACAAAACACAAATAGAATAATGTAAAATCGTATCAAAATAAATACACAGAATATTAATAAAGCAATGTAAATTTGTATGAAAATAAAGATGCAAAATACCCATTAAATAACGCATTTTTTTTTAAATATATATAGGTACCAAAATACACATGAAAAAATTAATTTGTATTAAAATAAATATACAAAATACACATACAATAAGGTAAATCTGTATTGAAATAGATATGCAAAATACATATAAAACAATGTAAATTTGTTTCAAAATATATATACGAATACACATAAAATAACGTAGATTTGTATAAAAATATATATACAAAATACACATAAAATGATGTAAATACGTATAAGAAAATGTATACAAAATACACATAAAATAATGTAAATTCGAATCAAAATAAATAAACAAAATACCAATAAAAGAATGTGTATTTGTATAAATATAAATATACAAAATACACATAACATAACGTAAATTTGTATAAAACTATTCAAAAAAACACAGAAATAATTAAATTCGTATGAAAATAGATATACAAAATACAGATAAAATAAGCTAAATTTGAATTGAAAAGTATATACAAAATACAATATTTTAAGTGTATATTTGTATTTGTATTTAGGTTATTTTATGTGTATTTTGTATATATTTTCATCCAAAATTACATTATTTTATTGGTATTTTCTTAATTTAATTCGATACGAATTTAGATTATTTCATAGGTATTTTCTATACATATTTTTATACTCATTTACATTATCTAATGTGTGTTTTGTATATATATTTTTATGCAAATCTATTTTATGTTCATTTTTGTACATATATTTTTATAGAAATTTCCGTTATTTTATGTATATAGTTTTATATAAATTTACGTTATTTTATGTGCATTTTGTATATTTATATTTATACAAATAGACATTCTTTTATTGGTATATTGTTTATTTACATTTATACGAATTTACATTATTTTATGTGTATTCTGTATACATTTTTTTATACGTATTTGCTTCATTTTATGTGTATTTTGTATATATATTTTTATAGAAATCTACGTTATTTTATGTGTATTCGTATATATTTTGAAACAAATTTACATTGTTTTATATGTATTTTGCATATCTATTTCAATACAAATTTACCTTATTGTATGTGTTTTTTATATATTTATTTTAATACAAATTTAAATTTTTATGTGTATTTTGGTATATATGGTAAGGTAAATTTGTATTGAAAGAGATATTCAAAAATACACATAAAACAATGTAAATTTGTTTCAAAATATATATACGAATACACATAAAATAACGTAGATTTCTATAAAAATATATAGAAAATACACATAAAATGAAGTAAATACGTTTAAAAAAATGAATACAAAATACACATAAAAATCGTATCAAAATAAAAAAACAAAATACCAGTAAAAGAATGTGTATTTGTATAAATATAAATATACAAAATACACAAAAAAATATCGTAAATTTGTATAAAACTATATACAAAAATACACAGAAGTAATTAAATTTGTATGAAAATATATATACAAAATACAGCTAAAATAAGCTAAATTTGAATTGAAATGTACATACAAAATACATAAAATAATGTAAATCTGTATCAAAATATTTATACAAATACATATAATAACGTAGATTTGTTTAAAAATATATAAACAAAATACACATTAAGTAATGTAAATACATATAAAAAATATGTACAAAATACACATATAATCATGTAATTCGTATCAAAATAAATAAACAAAATAGCAATAAAATAATGTAAATTTGTATGAGAAAACATATATAAATAACGCAAATTTCTATAAAAATATATGTACAAAAATGCACATAAAATAAAGTAAATTTGCATAAAAATATATATACAAAACACACACTAAATAATGTAAATGCGTACATAAAATAACCTAAATTTGTATAAAACTATATACAAAAATACACAAAAATAATTTAAATTTGTTTGAAAAGAAATATACAAAATACACAAAATTAGGTAAATTTGTATTGAAATACATATACAAAATACACATCAAATAATGTAAATTTGAATGAAAATATATAAACAAATACACTTAAAATAACGTAAATTTGTATAAAATATATATGCAAGATACACATTAAATAATGTAAATGTGTATAAAAAATATATACAAAAAACAAATAGAATAATGTAAAATCGTATCAAAATAAATACACAGAATATCAATAAAATAATGTAAATTTGTATGAAAATAAAGATGCAAAATTCCCAAAAATTATCGCATTTTTTATAAAAATATATTTACCAAAATACACATAAAATATTTAAATTTGTATTGAAATAAATATACAAAATGCATATACAGTAAGGTAAATTTGTATTGAAAGAGATATTCAAAAATACATATAAAACAATGTAAATTTGTTTCAAAATATAAATACGAATACACATAAAATTAAGTAGATTTCTATAGAAATATATACAAAATACATATGAAATTATGTCAATACGTATAAAAATATATATACAAAATACATATCAAATAATGTAAATTCGTGTCAAAATAAATAAACAAAATATCATGAAAAGAATGTGGATTTGTATGAAAATAGATAATAGATAATAAATTTGTATAAAATATATATGCAAGATACACATTAAATAATGTAAATATGTATAAAAAAGTAGATACAAAAAACAAATAGAATAATGTAACATTGTATCAAAATAAATACACCGAATATTAATAAAATAATGTAAATTTGTATGAAAATAAAGATGCAAAATTCCCATAAAATAGGGCATTTCTTATAAAAATATATATACCAAAATACACATAAAATATTTAAATTTGCATTGAAATAAATATACAAAATGCACACACAATAAGGTAAATTTGTATTGAAAGAGATATTCAAAAATACATATAAAACAATGTAAATTTGTTTCAAAATATATATACGAATACAAATAAAAAAAACGTAGATTTCTATAAAAATATATATACAAAATACACATAAAATTAAGTAAATACGTATAAAAAAATGTATACAAAATACACATAAAATAATGTAAATTCGAATTAAAATAAATAAACAAAATAACAATAAAAGAATGTGTATTTGGATAAATATAAATATACAAAATACACATACAAAATAAACATAAAATAAGGTAGATTTGTAATAAAATATATGTACAAAGTACACATAAAATAATGTAAATTTATATGAAAATATATATACAAATACACATAAAATACCATGAATTTGTATAAAAATATATATTCAAAATAAATATTAAATAATGTAAAAGCGTATAAAAATATATATACAAAGTACATATAAAATAATGTAAATTCGTATCAATATATATCAACTAAACACCAATAAAATAATATATATTTGAATGAAAATAAATTTACAAAATACACATAACATAACTAAAATTTGTATTAAAATATATACAAAAATACATAGAAATAATTTGAGTTTGTATGAAAATAGATATACAAAATACACATAAAACTAGGTAAATTTCTTTTGAAATGTATATACAATATACCTATAAAATATTGTAAATTTGTGTCAAAATATATAAACAAATACACATAAAATAACGTAAATTTGTATGAAAAATATATACAAAATACACATAGAATAATGTCAATTCGTATCAAAATGAATGAGCAGAATATCAATAAAATAATGTAAATTTGTATGAAAATAAAGATGCAAAATGCCCAAAAAATAAAACATATGTTTATAAAAATACAGATACAAAAATACACATCGAATAATTAAATTTGTATTAAAATTAATATACAAAATGCGTATATAATAAGGTAAATTTGTATTGAAAAAATATGCAACATACACGTTTACTCATACAAATTTATATTATTTTATTGGTATTTTTTTTATTTATTTTGATACGAATTACATGATTAATGTGTATTTTGTACATATTTTTTTATACGTATTTACATTATTTAATGTGTATTTTGTTTATATATTTTCATACAAATTTACGTTTTTATATGTGTATTTGTATAAATATTTTGATACAAATTTACTTTATTTCATGTATTTTGTATATATATTTCAATTCAAATTTAGCTTATTTTGTGTGTATTTTGTATATATTTTCATACAAATTTAATTACTTCTGTGTATTTTTGTATATAGTTTTATACAAATTTACGTTATTTTATGTGTATTTTGTATATTTATATTTATACAAATACACATTCTTTTATTGGTATTTTGTTTATTTATTTTGATACGAATTTACATTATTTTATGTGTATTTTGTATACATTTTTTTATACGTATTTACCTACTTCATTTTATGTGTATTTTGTATATATATTTTTATAGAAATCTACGTTATTTTATGTGTATTCGTATATATATTTTGAAACAAATTTACATTGTTTTATATGTATTTTGCATATCTATTTCAATACAAATTTACCTTATTGTATGTGTTTTTTGTATATTTATTTTAATACAAATTTAATTTTTTGATGTGTGTTTTGGTATATATATATTTATAAATAAAAAAAATGCGTTATTTTATAGGTATTTTGCTTCTTTATTTTCATACAAATTTACATTATTTTATTAATATTCTGTGTATTTATTTTGATACGATTTTACATTATTCTATTTGTGTTTTGTACATATTTTATTATACAAATTTACGTTAATTTAAGTGTATTTGTTTATGTATTTTCATTCAAATTTACATTATTTTATGTGTATTTTGTGTATGTATTTCAATACAAATTTACCTAATTTTATGTGAATTTTGTATATTTATTTTCATACAAATTTTAAAAAATTTTGTGTATTTTTGTATATAGTTTGATACAAATTTAGGTTATTTTATGTGTATTTTGTATATCTATTTTCATACAAATACACATTCTATTATTGATATTTTGTTTATTTATTGTGACGCGAATTTACAATATTTAATGAGTATTTTGTATATATATTTTTATACGTATTTACATCATTTCATGTGTATTTTGTATAGTTTTAATTCTATTTGTGTTTTGTATATATTTTTTTATACATATTTACATTATTTAATGTGTATTTTGTATATTTTAAAACAAATTTACGTTATTTTATGCTCATCTGTTAAAATATTTTGATACAAATTTACATTCTTTTATGTATTTTGTATATATATTTCAATACAATTTTAGTTTATTTTATGTATATTTTGTATATCTATTTTCATTCGTATCAAAATAAATAAACAAAATAGCAATAAAATAATGTAAATTTGTCTGAGAAAACATATACAAATACACATAAATTAACGCAAATTTCTAAAAAAATATGTAAAAAAATGCACATAAAATAAAGAAAATTTGCATAAAAATATATATACAAAACACACATTAAATAATGTAAATGCGTACATAAAATAACCTAAATTTGTATTAAACTATATACAAAAATACACAAAAATATTTAATATTTGTATGAAAAGAAATATACAAAATACACATAAAATCAGGTAAATTTGTATTGAAATACATATGTTGTAACCCGTAATCCGGGTCACACAGGGGAGACGACACACTGTTTGTATTAGTGACACTTGACTTAAAATTCTGGTACTTTAGGAGTATTTAAAGGAGTTCGTAAATGGGGTGATGAAACGGTGTCGCCTTTCTTATATGTATTTTATTCTACCTTAATACTACTTAATATTACAGAGGGTAAAAATATTGTTTGGCTAGCGACTGGCTTACTAGACTCAATGAGTCTTCAAGTTTTCTTTCACTGTTGGTTACTGACGTTAACACTGGTATAATATTGAGTAAAAACTCACACAATAAAGTATCATAGAAATATAATCCTAAGTAAAACTAAGATAATAGAACACAATAGATATGTTAGATACGCTTTCCTCTATGGTACCACATCACTCCATACTCACAGTAGCAAAGATGACTGTTCTACCCATGTTGTCTAGGGAAGGACAACTGGGTGTACACCAACGAACAGAGTGCTGGTTGATCTGATCTCTTGGCTGCATGAATGCTTCTTATATAGGCATGACATACATACAGACATCACGAGGGTAATACGTCAGGCGTGTGAGTCATACATCAAACTCACACCGAGCTCATACAATAATCTACCTAACCGACATGTGTAATAAGGTCGATTTTAATCCTAGTGTAGCTGTCACGCGGTGACGCAGCTTTGTTTTCATAACATTTTGTTCCGCGGTTGATCGTGTTTTGGCCGCGGTTGATTGTGTTTTGGCCGCGGTTGATTGTGTTTTGGCTTAGAGAGATAAGCGGGTGCGTTAATGGGCAATTGCAATTGTGTATAGGTTGGTAAATGAACAGTGTGTGTGGGGACAATCATGTCTTGGAGTCCGTGTTGTGTTTTAGCGGTCGATACCGCTGTTGTCATCGGAAAATATTGCCGGAGAAGATGATGACACTGGAGCGAGTGGTGTCGCAGCCTCGGGCACCACATACCCCCCTGTTAAAATCACGCCACGTCCTCGTGGCACGAAGCGTTCTGCCCGGCGGACGACCATGGAGGGCCAAGACGGGGATGGCGGGATCGTGGGGAGGAGGCCTGCGAGAGACGGACCTGAAGAGACAGAAGAAGGCCACCCCACCGGCGACGAAGACGACGCCGAGGAGGAGCAGCCACCCCACCAAGGGAGGAAGGGGTCGAAGGCGGGGACCGGAGAGACGGATTCCTGAGCGCGTGAAGTGCTGGAGGGAGGTCCAGCGGGGGCCAGAGACGACCCGGGCGACGGCGGCGGGAGGGAAGGCCAAGGGGAGTCCTGGCCAGGAGCGATGAGACCACGTCACGTCCGATGTGGAAGGGGCGCGATGAACCGTCAGCGGGCGTCACCGTCCATAGTAGCAGAGGCAGGAGGCTGGAAGGCGTCGGAGTGGGCACTACAGCCCATACCGAGGCTGAGGAGACCTGTCCCGTTGATGGTCTGCCTGTATTTGGAGACCGGGCTGTCCGGGCAGACCATGGTGACCACCTTGGGAGTATCGGTAGCGAAGACACAGCCCGCAGGAGACGCGATGAAGACAGGCTGGAAGACTCTGAGGAGAGACTTACAACACAGCGAGAGGGCGTCTGGGCGATCGAGAAAGAGAGCGATCTCGCAGCGCTGGACAGAAGTCGAGTCGACAGGGGGACATACATAGAGCAGGTGGTGTTTAGTACAGCGGTCCAAGGAGTCTAAGAGCATATAGTGAGTGCGGTCTTCAGAAACCGCAAGGTAGTGGAAAGCGTGTCGGTGTGCAGAAAATATGGCGTGCCATCAAGATGAAAAGGCAACGCGTCCATTTTAAACACATCGAACACGTCAGAGGGATCCCTTTCATGGGGATTTGTAAGTAGAAGTGAAGGGTTCCTGAGGAAAGCGTACCTTTAGAAATAACCCTAGAGACATCTCTATACAATGCTAAATATTCATGTGCTGCAGGGAAAAGTAAGCCTGGGTAATGGAGTGACGCATTGCTGAGCACACGAAATAGTACATCATTCGGAAGGAGGAGAGGGGAAACCTGCGTTTGGGACAGCTGCTGAAGGCCAAGCTTGAGATTCAGAGTATCATGATTCAGGTCACTAAGTGCCAACTGAATGAGAAGGATAGTCTCCAAAATACGCATTTCCCCTTCAATTTGCAAGGTTTTTAGTGAGAACTGACGGATAATAGCTGAGGCCAAAGCCGAGGCGGACTCTAGACGGGAGATGGCAGAATGAATATGACGGAGGTCCCGAACTGTGGCGTTGAGGACTTCCTGATGGAGGTTAAGTTGACGTCTCTTCTGTGGACAGAGTGTAGAGCTGGGAGAGCTTCCGTGTATCACATCTATTTGGGCCTGAGTGGCTGTACCGAAAAGGAGGTTTGCTACCGAGCCAAGGAAATCCACGGCCCCTCGCTTCTGGCGAGTCCGAAATGGGCTTCCATCTCTACCACTCATAGCCGACAGAAAGCTGTTAAGATCTTTGAATAACTTCTCAAACTCAATGTGAAAAGAGTCTAGAGTGCGCCTGAGTAGACCAACAGTAGGGAACGATTGATTCATATGTTCAATCGACCATGAAACTTCCGCTGTTAGATTTGCCACGTTGATGAGAGGACGTTGGATGTCGTCCGTCTTGATGACGACGGGGACAATATAGTACCGTCCTGTCAACAGCATCTTAAAGACTGGGGAGAAGACGAGGCCGGGACGAATGGGGTGCTCCTGGAGGGATCAAGGGAAGACAAGGAGAGGGCAACACCCAGGATCTGTAATTATAGGGGCATCAGTTCGTTGGTCGTTGGCGATACTCAAGAGGTGTTCCATCACATTGGGGAGAGAAGGGGGTACCGTATTGGATCGTAATGAGCGACTGACACAGGGCTCTGAAGGAGCTGAGGGAACCAATGAGGGGACCTCTGAAGCATCTGAGGAGACAGGAGCCGGTGAGGAGAGCTCGGAAGGAGCTGGAAAGGACAATGGCAGCGGCTCCTCGGGGAATAAGTCATGGGAGTGGGTCCACTTCTACTACTTGATCAGGGAGAGGGTATGCACGCCTGACATTAGGAGAGTCATGGAAGCCAAGAGAGTCCTCGTGAACGACCTGAACATTATTTGTGTGAACTGTCTTGATCTTACCACCTCTAACCTGACGCAGTCGTAAGACTACAGGGCCTATTTTTTCTAGCACCCTAAAAGGTCCATTGAACAAGGGCTGGAGCTTCTTTGGTTCGCCCTTTGTACATACATGCCTTAAGTAGACCCGATCTCCTACTACCACCTGTTTGGGTTTGGATTTCCTAAACATTCTTTCTGACTCCTGCCATCCTATATCTATATTGGTCTGACATAGTTTATAGGTCCGCTGCGCGACACTAGAAGTAAATGCTTTATAGCTGTCAACATCATAACAAGGTTGGAGTTTATTCTCAAGCACTTCAAAAGGAACATTTGGGTCCCGAGAGAAAAGCAAGAAAAATGGTGAATCTTTCAGAACACGATGGTAGGCAGTGTTGTAGGCGTGTGTTGCAACCGGAAGCATTTGGTCCCAGATACCGCGATTGTCCTCGCACAAAGTTCTCAAGATATTTATTAAGGTGCCATTAGGCCTTTCTATCACACCGTTTGCAGACGGGTGATAAGGAGTTGTCCTTAGATGATCAATCTGTAACAACTGAGTCAACTCTCGTAAGAGAGTGTTGACGAACTCCTTTCCTTGATCCGTGACTAGAATCGGCGGGATGCTGTGTACACAGACTACGTTCTTGTAGAACGCAGCTGCCACTTCCTTGGCTGCCTTCGTACGAAGGGGGGTTGCTACCAAGAAGCGTGACAGGACGTCTATCACTGTCAGTACATACCTATAGCCTTCGTCTGAAACAGACAAAGGTCCGACAATATCCATATGGACTCTGTCAAACGGTTGGCCAACCTCTGGATACCTCATAAGTGGAGCTGGCGGGGATCCCCTCTTAAACAGACAACAGACAGGACAAGATCTGACATATTGCTCCACGTCCGCCTTCATTCCCGGCCAGTACGCAAACTTGCGACAGCGTGCCAACGTAACCTTAGTGCCTCCATGCCCTGCAGGTAGCATGGAATGCGCCAAAGCTAACGCGTTAGGAATGTAGCTTGGTGGAACGATAACCAGTCTTTTCTGCTTGTTGTATTCATCGCAAACATCGCGGTAGAGAATGCCGTTCTCTACACACACTTCACTAAGAGGCAGTTTTTTGAAGTGCCTCTTAGCTGCATTTAACGTTACATTGCTCCTCTCTGCAACCTTTCTATCATCTCTCTCATGTACGTTACCACCGGTGGTCTGTTCAAAAGCATGCTTCAATTCTCTCAGTTCAGGATCGCGATCCTGGTGCTCCATGAGTCCAGCAAGACTCCAATGGAGAAACTTATCCTGTTTGTCATGTCCCTCCGGAGAGGCGACAGACATAATTCGAGGTGACAGACATAATTCGAGCATCCAATTCGCCTTCTATCACGTCGCTCTCCTGATTCCTAATCCTTGACAAAAAATCTGCTACCATATTACTTGAGCCTGGGAGGTAATCTGTACTAAAATCAAATTCCCCTAGTAGTGTCTGCCAACATGCAGTTCTGCTACTAGGGACTGTGCTCTTTAACAACCAAGTCAGAGGTCTGTGGTCCGACAGGATGTGGATCCTATAACCCAAGATAAGGGGTCGGTTCGTACTGACTCCATAGATAACCGCCAGAGCCTCTCTCTACCGCGGAGTAGTTACACTCTGCTCCATTCAGGGTTCTACTAAAATATGCTATGGGACGCAAACTGCCATTTTCATCCTTTTGTTGCAACACACCACCTATTGCCTTATCTGACGCATCTGTGGTGAGATGGAAGGGCTTCCGGAAATCCGGAAAGGCTAAAACAATGTCAGTCGTTAGACTGTTCTTTAGTGTGCTAAATGCATGCAATGCCTCTTCATTCCACGCCAGATGTGTCTTATCATTCTTGGTTACTTCCTCCCTTTGAGTAAATTATTAAGTGGGGATGCTATCTTGGCAAAGTCTTTAATGAATTTCCTATAAAGTTAACCAATCCCAGGAAACCTTGAAGTTCTTTGACTGTTTTCGGAGGAGTGAGTTGTTGCACTGCCTGTACCTTTGAGGGCTGAGGCTTCAAGCCAGAAGCACTAACAATGTGACCCAGATAATCTACTTGCTCTTTGAAAAGGAACACTTATCTAGTCTTAAGGACAGGTGAGCCTTCTGCAGTCTGTCCAAGACGGCATGGAGGTTCTTTAGGTGATGGTCCATGTCTTTCCCTTGTACTATCAAATCATCAAGGTATACATGTACAATTCTTCCTGTCAGACCTATGAGAACTTGATTCATGATCCGTTGATAGGCTGCAGGTGCTGTGTTTAATCCAAAGGGGACTGTAGTGAATTCATAGAGGCCATAAGGTGTCGTGAAGGCTGTCAAGTGTTTAGATTCCTCTGCCAATGGGACTTGGTGGTAGCCCTGGCGCAAATCAAGGGAGGTGAATACTTTACTTTCCCCTAACTGTTGCAAAATGAGGTTAATGTTAGGGAGTGGATGTTTGTCATCAATCAATTCATCGTTCAGAGCGCGGAAGTCGAGGCAAAGTCTGACTCCACCATCCTTTTTAGCAACAGGGACTAGAGGTGCGCTGTAGGGTGACGCACTAGGGCGTATAATACCCTGGGCCTCAAGGTCCTTGAGCTGAATCTCTATTTCTTTATGATATTTTACTGGTATTGGGTATGGCTTTTTATATATAGGCTTGTCATTTTTAGCCTTAAAGTGTGAACATAATAGGGGTAATAGTGAGTGGCTCGTTTTTAGAGCAAACACATCAGGATACTTGCGGGTTAAGCCTTCAGACAGCAATTTTCCCGTTGTGAGGGTAAAAATAGCTCGTCTATCAGCTTATCGAGTACCATCTGCATACTTGACTGGGTGACAGTATGATTTGTAGATGTTTTTGTGACAGCCGCTACACATTCATTAGTCGATGATTGATAGTATTCTGAGTGACAAGAATAAATGTGTCCCATCACTTCACCTGTTGGCATCTCAATAGTTTATTCAGTTGGGTTAGCATAGGGAATGATGAATTTACCTTTGGTTTGTTTGACGTTAGGAGTTAAGGTTACTAACCCGGGAAATAAAAATGAAGAAGGGATATCATTGGACCTTGGGAGAAATAAGGCTTGCTGGGCTCTGCCAATCTCTGTCTCCAGAGTGACATACCCTGCCGTGCCTGGGAGCAAGGACGCCACGTTAACAGCGTATGCTTTCACTGGTACTTCCTCCATCTCGTCTAAAGTAGGTTTATGATCTTCTGGGTACGGGCTCATATCGTCCGCAGCCAGGGAATGTACTTCCACTGGGTAGGCGCCCACCATTACACTAAACTGCCCAGGTGTGTCCAGCGGTGCAGCTACCACATTTTGTCTCCACATAAATTCTAGGCCCAACAAAACTGCTGTTGGTAACACTATACCTTGTGATATTACTACAAATTTTTCTATAATTTCTCCGTGCCCAAAGTCTACTACTACTTCGGCTATTCCTTTATTAGGGATTGGAGTCCGATCTACCCCTTGTATGGAGAGAGGTTCTGTAACTATCATCTTCCCGCCTACCTTCCTAAATAAATCTTCTTCTATTAGGGACGCTCCTGCTCCTGTGTCTAGCATTGCGTAAACCATCTCCTTTGGTGCATTAGCGCCTACGCACAATCTCAACGTGAGGGCGTTGGTAGGGCCGTGGACTGCCGCAGCTACTCTGGGGTCGTTTTTTTGTTCTTCTCGTGGTCAGGGTTGACCCAGGAGCTACGGGGTGAGGGACCGGCCGTGTACTCCGGGCGCCAGGCAGCGCAGGCGAGAGAGTCTGACGCGTGTTTCGAGTGGGATGGTACTGATGTTACCGAGAGCCCTATGGTGGTTGGTTGGCACCCCTATAATGACTTCCATATGTGCAATCGCGAGCCATGTGTCCTACATACCACAAGCATAACATGTGGGTGGCGTGGGCGCGTTCCCATATGGGCGTGTAGGTGGCGCGGCGTGCCGTCCTCCCCTTTGGGGTATCGGGTAACGTGACTGGCCTGGAGGGCGTGGAGGACGGGCTTGTGAGACATGTTTGGGTCCGGATGCCTGGGTGGAACAGACGTTCAGCACTTTTATTTCTTTGGCGATATCGGCATCGGATAGCTTCGACTCTGGATAAGCTTTAATATACTCATACCCTTTCTTTAATACCTTCTGTGGGTCCCCCTTTTCTTCCTCCGTTAGGATGAGTAAGAGGCCGGAGGAAAGCCTCTGAGCCGTAAAGCGGTTATCTCAGTTAGCAAACTGGCATTGTCAGGCTTGAGAGCGATCAACTCGTCTCTCAATGTCTCCAGGCGGATGAGGAAGGTGCGGATGTTTTCTCCTGTCCGCCGTTTTGCCTCTCCCAATTCTTTCTGGAGGACCGAAAGGTCCTTACTGTGGGAAAAACACGTAGGAAGTCTTCCTTTACTTTTTCCCAATCCTGTCCACATCTAGTGATACAACCGAGGAGATGATCGCGCGCTGCTCCCAGGGCATATTGTTTGGCTAACTCAATCTTTCCGGTAGTGTCCCAATTTGCCTGTGTCCGGCTTTCAATATCCTCTATCCATTTCTTTGCTAGCTTATGGCATGGGAGGTTTGGTGCTTTGCTACTTTTTCTTCTCCACCACAAAATATAAGAGTCCCTGCACTCTACTAAAATCATTCAAGGTATGACGGCTAAGTAGCGTGACAAGATCATCATGGGCAAGGGTGATCGATTTTCCATCTCCTTTTTTGGGGGGAGGGTTCTTGCCTTCGTCTGGCATTTTTAACTCTAAAGTCTTATTCCCGTAATTCCAAGAATAACTGTCTTCTCCCTCGCTTTCGGATGTGGACATACACCAGTACAATACCAATATAAACCAATATAAATCGCAAGTTTCACCACAAGTTTCACCACATGTTTCACCACATGTTTCACCACATGTTTCACCACAAGTTTCACCACCGCACACCTGACACCAATGTTGTAACCCGTAATCCGGGCACACAGGGTAGACGACACACTGTTTGTATTAGTGACACTTGACTTAAAATACTGGTACTTTAGGAGTATTTAAAGGAGTTCGTAAATGGGGTGATGAAACGGTGTCGCCTTTCTTATATGTATTTTATTCTACCTTAATACTACTTAATATTACAGAGGGTAAAAATATTGTTTGGCTAGCGACTGGCTTACTAGACTCAATGAGTCTTCAGGTTTTCTTTCACTATTGGTTACTGACGTTAACACTGGTATAATATTGAGTAAAAACTCACACAATAAAGTATCATAGAAATATAATCCTAAGTAAAACTAAGATAATAGAACACAATAGATATGTTAGATACGCTTTCCTCTATGGTACCACATCACTCCATACTCACAGTAGCAAAGTTGACTGTTCTACCCATGTTGTCTAGGGAAGGACAACTGGGTGTACACCAACGAACAGAGTGCTGGTTGATCTGATCTCTTGGCTGCATGAATGCTTCTTATATAGGCATGACATACATACAGACATCACGAGGGTAATACGTCAGGCGTGTGAGTCACACCGAGCTCATACAATAATCTACCTAACCGACATGTGTAATAAGGTCGATTTTAATCCTAGTGTAGCTGTCACGCGGTGACGCAGCTTTGTTTTCATAACATTTTGTTCCGCGGTTGATCGTGTTTTGGCCTAGAGAGATAAGCGGTGCGTATATATTTTATAAATATATTTTGTATATATTTTATATTTATATTATGTGTATATATATTTATATACAAATTTACATATATATGTGTGTTTATATTATTTTATAAAATGTATATATTTATGTGTATTTTGTATATATATTTTCATCAAATTATTTATATATGTGTCTGTATATCTATTTTTATACAAATTTATTATTTTATATCTTTTTGTATATATTTTTATACATATAATTATTTTATGTGTATTTTGTATATATATTTATACAAATACACATTATTTTAATATGTTATATTATTTTATATATTCTATATATCAAATTTACATTATTTTATATATATATTTTGTATATATTATTTATACATGTACGTTAATTTTATGTGTATTTTGTATATATATATTTCATACAAATTTACATTATTTTATGTGTATTTTGTACATATGTATTTAAACAAATTTACATTATTTTATATGTATTTTGTATATCTATTTCATTCATACAATATATTTACATTATATTTTTATGTGTATTTTGTATATATTTAAATATAAATAAAACATATTTGTTATATATATACAAAATACACATTAAATTATGTAAATTTTATTATGTAAATAAACAAAATTTACATTATATATATGTATATTTGTATATATTTATTTTAGATAATAATTTGTATATATATATGATTCACATTAAATATTGTATACTATACTACAAATAATAATGTATGTATCTAAATCTATTTATAAAATATATATATATATATTTGTATGAAAATAAAGATGTTATACATAATATCGCATTTTTTATATATATTTACATACACAAAAAATATTTAAATTGTATATTGTATATATATACAAAATTTACACAATATGTAAATTTTGTATACATACATAAAATACATTTTATGTATTTTTTATATATATTATAGAAATACATTATAAAATAGTATATTTTATAAAATATATATATACAAAATACAATAAAATTGTATAAATATATATAAAAATGTATACAAAATGTTTTTGTATAATGTAAATATTTTTAAAATAAATAAACATTTTATGTATTAAAAAATATATTTGTATAAATATTTTATTTATATGTATATATATATATATTATATATATATATATATATATATATATATATATATATATATATATATATATATATATATATATATATATATATATATAAAAATACACATTATATGATATTTTGCATATATAATACAAAATATACTATATTAAATTTTTTTGTAATATACTATTTATTATTTATTTATTTTGAATATATTTACAAAACAAATTCATTATTTTAATGTGTATATATATATATTTTCATACAAATTAATATTTTTATATATATTTTATTTATTTTTATTTAATTGCAACTTATTTTATGTTTATTTTGTGAAATTATTTGTTCATTTAAATTATTTAATGTGTATATTTATATTTGTATTTAGGTTATTTGCAGTGTGTATTTTATATATTTCATCCATAATTACATTATTTTGTGGTATTTTGTTATTTAATTCTGATGCAATTTGGAATTATTTCATATATAATTTGTATACATATTTTTATACGCATTTACATTATTGTTAATATTTCATATATATGTTTTTACCTTTTGAATTGCTTTATTTACGTACATTTTTGCATATATTTTTTTAGAAATTGCGTTATTTTAATAATAATATTTCATATGTTTTTCTCATATAAAATTTACATTAATTTATTAATTTGTTTATTTATTTTGATACAATTACATTATTATATGTGTATTTTAATATATTTATTAACATGTTATGTTGAAATAATAAGCAAAGCCATAAATAATGAAAAATTTATCAAAATATATTCTGAATACATAAATAAGTAATTCTATAAAACCTGTAAAAGCCATATAAATGAAATATGGTATAAAAAAATATATTTTTAAAATAATTCAAATAAATAAACAAAATTCCGATAAAAAGAATGTAGCATTTGAAAGGAAAATGAATATACACAATACATAGTAAATCGAGAATTTGAAAAAAGTATACAAAATAAACAAATTAATTATCTCTAGACTAATTAAATTCAATTAAATTTGCATTTAAATACATGAACAAAATACACATAAAATAATGTAAATTTAAAGAAATGAAAACAAATTTAATTTGTAACGACATTTGTATATAAATATATATACAAAATATGCCACTTAGAATAATGTAAAATCATATCAAAATAAATACACAGTATATCAATAAAATAATAAAAATTTTATATGAAAACAAGATGCAAATAATCTCTCCATAAATCTGTAAAGCATATAAAATTTTTAAAATACATATACAGAAAAATATGGCATAAGAATGAATGAATTTGTATTAAAATTAATGTGGCTGGAAAATATGGCAAAAATAAAACATAAGACAATGTAGGTTAAATTTGTTTCAAAATATATATGAATATACATGAAATAACGTAGGTTTAAAGAATATATATAGAGTTACAAAATACACATGAAATGACGTAAATATATATAAAATATATAGATTAAAACACACATAAATAAAACAAATTCGTGTCATCAAAAATATATATATAAATAAACATTGATAAGAATTGAAATGGTAATATTTGTATGAAAATATATATACAAAATAACACATAATTGTGTAACCTAAATGCTGAATAAAACTCTTACAAAAAATACAAAAACGGATATAAATTAAAGACATGAAATAAATGTCAAAATAACATAAAATTAGTAATTTTGTTGAAATACATATACAAAATACACATAAAAATAATAATCAAATTTGGAATGAAAACATATAAAACAAATACTTAAAAAACGTAAATATGTATGAAATATATATAAATACACATTAAATAATGTAATATATAAATATATATATATATATATATATATATATACATATATATATATATATATATATATATATATATATATATATATATATATATATATATATATATATATATATAGTATATAAATAGGAATATATATATATATATATCAATATATAAATGCAAATATTAATGAAATAATGTAAATTTATTGTATGAAAGATTAAGATGCAAAATACCCATAAAACAACCTTCATAAAAAATATATATTGTATAAAAATAGATATACAAAAATAATACATAAAATAATTTAAATTGTGTATAAATCTATATATGCAAAATACATATAAATAGTACTAAATTTGTATGAAAATGAATATACAAAACACACATAAATTTAGGTAAATTTCTTTTATTTATATACATAAAAATACTAAAATAACATATATATATATATATATATATATATATATATAATATATATATATATATATATATATAGCCACATATATATATATATATATATATATATATATATATATATATATATATATATATATATGTATATATATATATATATATATATATATATATATATATAAATGTATGATATCTATATAAATATATATTTATATAAAGAAAAATGCACATATAATTAATGTAAATACATGTATAAAGAAAAATGTATATACAAAATACACATAAATAAATGTAAAATTAGTATCAAAATAAATACACAGAATATTAATAAAAGAGATGTAAATTTGTATGAAATATAATTATTCAAAATCACTATTAAAACAACGTAAATTTTCATAAAATATAGCACAACCTTAATACATAAATGAATTATTTGAATTTGGCCTTGAAAATAAATATGCAAAAAATACATATGTACTTAATTTGTTTCTGTTATATATACGAAACCACATAAAAATAATGTGTAGATTTATATAAAATAAATATACAAAATATACACATAGAACAAATAAAATTTGTGATAAAAATGTATCAGGCAATAATAACATACAATAAATGATAAATTTGTATTGGAAAATAAATAAACAAAATACATTAATAAACCAATAACGTATATTGTATAAAATATAATTATTCAATACTATGCCATAAAACAACGTATATCTTATATATGTGTAACCATATATATCATATATAAAGCATTTTAAAAATAAAATATATAGAATACACATGAATTTAAATATTATGAAATATTAAATGCAAATACACATACACAAGGTAATATTACTGGAGTTCGAAAAATATAATAAATGTCCAATAATGTAAATTTGTCTTCAAAATATATATATAAATATATATATTTATATATAAATATATATATATAAATATTTATATATAAATAACTGGCAGAAATTTATATGCATAAATCTATATATACAAAATATACACAAATATAGTTTAAAGTAGTGAATTTTATGAGAAATGAATATACAAAAATACACATGAAATTATGGAATAGGTACATTTGTACCTATAATATACACTTAATATATATATATTTCATATATATATATATATATATCATATATAATATATATATATATATATATATATATATAGAATATGAGTATATATATATATCGATATATATATATTAATATATATAAACGTAACGGTATATATATATATACAATATATATATATATATATAGTATATATTATAAAGTACATTAAATAATGTAAATATGTATAAAAAAATATATACAAAACACAAATGGAATTATGTAAAATAGTATCAAAATAAATACACAGAATATTAATAAAATAATGTAAATTTGTATATATAAAATACACATAGAATAATGTTAAGTCTTATCAAAATAAATAAACAGAATATCAATAAAATAATGTAAATTTGTATGAAAATAAAGATGAAAAATACCAATATAATAACGCATATTTGTATAAAAATATATATACAAAAATACATATAAAATAATTAAATTTGTATTAAAATAAATATACAAAATGCACATACAATAAAGTAAATTTGTATTGAAATAGATATGCAAAATACACAATAATAATGTAAATTTGTATTAAAATATATATGCGAATACTCATAAAATAGAGTAAATTTCTATGAAAATATACATACAAAATACATATAAAATGATGTAAATAAGTATAAAAATATATATACCAAATATACCTCAAATAATGTTAATTCGTATCAAAATAAATAAACAACATTTCGATAAAAGAACGTATATTTGTAGGAAAATAAATTTACAAAATACACATAAAGTAACGAAAATTTATGAAAATATATAGAAAAATACAATGTAAATTTGTTTCAAAATAAGTGTATTTGTTTATAAAAATATATATATACAAAATACACATAGAATAATGTAAAATCGTATCACAATAAATGAACAGAATATCAATAAAATATGATAAATTTCTATGAAAATAAAGATGCAAAATACCCGTAAAATAACGCATATTTGTATAAAAATATATATAGAAAAATACACATAAAATAATTAAATTTGTATTAAAATAAATATTCAAAATGCATATACAATAAGATAAATTTGAATTTAAATATATATGAAAAATACAGATCAAATAATGTAAATTTGCATTAAATATGTATAAGAAAACAGATAAAATAACTTAAATTTCTATGAAAATATATATAAAAATATACATAAAATGATGTAAATACGAATAAAAATATATACAAAATACACCTAAAATAATGTAAATTCATATCAAATTCAATAAACTAAACTCGTATCAAAATAAATGCACAGAATATCAATAAAATAATGTAACTTTTGTATGAAAATAAAGATGCAAAATGCCCTAAAATGAAACATATTTTTTAAAATACATATACAAAAATACACATAGAATAATTAAATTTGTATTAAAATTATTATACAAAATGCACATACAATAAGATAAATTTGTATTGAAAAAATAGGCAAAATACACATAAAACAGTGTAAATTTGTTTCAAAATATATATACGAATACACATAAAATAACGTAGATTTCTTTAGAAATATATATACAAAATACACATGAAATTATTTAAATACGTATAAAAATATATATACAAAATACATATTAAATAATGTAAGTTCGCGTATAAAAAATATGTACATAATGTAAAAATTTTTAAAAATAAAGATGCAAATTACCTATAAAATAACTCATATTTAAAAAAAAAAAATACATACAAAAATACACATAAGATAATTAAATTTGTATTGAAATAAATATGCAAAATACACATAAAATAATGTAAATTTGTATCAAAATATATACGAATACACACAATAAAATAACGTAAATTTTTATGAAAATATATATACAAAATACACATAAAATAATGTAAATACGTAGAAAAATATATATACAAAATACACATAAAATAATGTAAATTCGTATCAAAATAAATAAACAAAATTCCACTAAGAGAATGTATATTTGTAGGAAAATATATACAAAATACAAATAAAATAACTAAAATTTGTATAAAAATATATAAAAAAACACACAAAAATAATTTAAATTTGTTTGAAAATAGATATGCAAAATATATATAAAATTAGGCAAATTTGTATTGAAATACATATACAAAATACACATAAAATAATGTAAATTTGTATGAAAATATATAAACAAATACACATAAAATAACGTAAATTTCCATAAAATATATATTCAAAATATATATTAAATAATTTAAATATGTATATATATATATATATATATATATATATATATATATATATATATATATATATATATATATATATATATATATATATATATATATATCTATATATGTATAAATATATATATATACAAAATACACATAGAATAATGTAAAATAGTTTAAAAATAAATAAACAGAATATTAATAAAATAATGTAAATTTGTATGAAAATAAATATGCAAAATACCCATATAAAAAAGCATATTTGTTAAAAAATATATATACAAAAATACACATAAAATAATTAAATTTGTATTAAAATAAATATACAAAAGGCACATACAATAAAGAAAATTTGTATTGAAATAGATATGCAAAATACATATAAATAATGAAAATTTGTATCAAAATATATATACGAATACACATAAAATAGAGTAGATTTCTATGAAAATATATATTCAAAATACATATATAATTATGTAAATAAGTATAAAAAAATATATATCAAATACCCCTTAAATGATGTAAATTCGTATCAAAATAAATAAACAAAATTCCGATAAAAGAATGTGTATTTGTAAATATACAAAATACACATCAAATTACGAAAGTTTTTATAAAAATATATACAAAAATACACAAAAATTTCAATTTGTATGAAAATAGATATACAAAATACACATATAATTAGTTAAATTTATATTTAAATACATGAACAAAATACACATAAAATAATGTAAATTTGTATGAAATGAAAACAAATTCACATAAAATAACGTACATTTGTATACAATATATATACAAAATATACATAGAATAATGTAAAATCGTATCAAAATAAATACACAGAATATCAATAAAATAATATAAATTTATATGAAAATAAAGATGCAAAATACCCATAAAATAAAGCATATTAAAAAAAAAAATACATATACAAAAATATACATAGAATAATTAAATTTGCATTAAAATTAATATAAAAACATGCACATACAATAAGGTAAGTTTGTGTTGAAAGAATATCGTAAATACACATAAAACAATGTAAATTTCTATCAAAATATATATACGAATACACACACATAAAATAACGTAGATTTCTATAGAAATATATATACAAAATACATATGAAATACGTATAAAAATATATATACACAATACACATTAAATAATGTAAATTCGTGTCAAAATAAATAAACAAAATATCAATAAAAGAATGAGTATTTGTATGAAAATAGATCTACAAAATACACATAAAATATTGTAAATTTGTATAAAACTCTATACAAAAATACACAAATAATAATTTAAATTTGTATGGAAATAAAAATGCAAAATACACATAAAATTAGGTTAATTTGTGTTGAAACACATATACAAAATACACATCAAATAATGTAAATTTGAATGAAAATATATAAATAAATACACTTAAAATAACGTAAGTTTGTATGAAATATATATACAAAATTTACATTAAATAATGTAAATATGTATAAAAAAATATGTATAAAGCACAAATAGAATAATGTAAAATAGTATCAAAATAAATACACAGAATATTAATAAAATAATGTAAATTTGTATGAAAATAAAGAAGCAAAATACCCATAAAATAACGCATTTTTTATAAAAAATATATATACCAAAATACACATAAAATATTAAAATTTGTATTAAAATAAATATACAAGCTGTACATACAATAAGGTAAATTTGTATTGAAATAGATCTGCAAAATACATATAAAACAATGTAAATTTGTTTCAAAATATATATATACAAATAGACATAAAATAACGTAGATTTCTATAAAAATATATAAAAAATACACATAAAATTATGTAAAAACGTATAAAAAAATGTATACAAAATACACATAAAATAATGTAAATTCGTAACAAAATAAATAAACAAAATACCAATAAAAGAATGTGCATTTGTATAAATATAAATACACAAAATACACATAAAATAACGCAAATTTGTATAAAACTATGTACAAAAATACACAGAAGTAATTAAATTTGTATGAAAATACATATACAAAATCCAGATAAAATAAGCTAAATTTGAATTGAAATTTATATACAAAATACATAAAATAATGTAATTTGTATCAAATTATTTATACAAATACATATAATAACGTAAATTTGTTTGAAAATATATAAATAAAATACACTTTAAGTAATGTATATCCGTATAAAAAATATGTACAATATACACATATAATCATGTAATTCGTATCAAAATAAATAAAAAAATAGCAATAAAATAATGTAAATTTGTATGAGAAAACATATAGAAATACACATAAAATAACGCAAATTTCTATAAAAATATATGAACAAAAATACACATAAAATAAAGTAAATTTGCATAAAAACATAAATACTAAACACACATTAAATAATGTAAATGTGTATAAAAATATGTATACAAAATACCTATGAAATAATTTAAATTCTTATCGAATTAAATTAACAAAATAACAATAAAATAATGTAATTTTGAATGAAAATATATATAGAAAATACACATAAAATAACCTAAATACTAATACAAATATTCACATAAAATAATTTAAAATTAAATGAAATAAATATACAAAATAAACATAAAATAAGGTAAATTTGTAAGAAAATATATGTACAAAATACACATAAAATAATGTAAATTCATATGGAAATATATATACAAATACACATAAAATAACATGAATTCGTATAAATTTTTTATCAAATTATATACGAATACACACAATAAAATAACGTAAGTTTTTATGAAAATATATATACAAAATACACATAAAATAATGTAAATACGTACAAAAACATATATACAAAATACACATAAAATAATGTAAATTCGTATCGAAATAAATAAACAAAATTCCAATAAATGAATGTATAATTTTAAGAAAATATCTATACAAAATACAAATAAAATAACTAAAATTTGTATAAAAATATATACAAAAATACACAAAAATAATTTAAATTTGTTTGAAAATGTATTTGCAAAATACACATAAAATTAGGCAAATTTGTATTGAAATACATATACAAAACACACATAAAATAATGTAAATTTGTATGAAAATATGTAAACAAATACACATAAAATAACGTAAATTTGGATAAAATGTATATACAAAATATACATTAAATAATTTAAATATGTATAAAAATATATATACAAAATAAACATAGAATAATGTAAAATCGTATCAAAATAAATAAACAGAATATCAATAAAATAATGTAAATTTGTATGAAAATAAAGATGCAAAATACCCATATTATAACGTATATTTGTATAAAAATATATATACAAAAATGCATATAAAATATTTAGATTTGTATTAAAATAAATATACAAAATGCAAAAACAATAAAGTAAATTTGTATTGAAACAGATATGCAAAATACACATCAATAATGTAAATTTGAATCAAAATATATATACGAATACTCATAAAATAGAGTAAATTTCTATGAAACTATACATATGCAAACTATACATAAAATTAGGCAAATTTGAATTCAAATACATATACAAAATACACATTAAATAATGTAAAATTGTATGAAAATATATAAACAAATACGCATAAAATAACGTAAATTTGCAAAAAATATATATACAAAATATAAATTAAATAATGTAAATATGTATAAAAATATATATACAAAATACACATAGAATGATGTAAAATCGTTTCAAAATAAATAAACAGAATATCAATAAAATAATGTAAATTTGTATGAAAATAAAGATGCAAAATACCCATATAATAACGCATATTTGAATAAAAATATACATACAAAAAAACACATAAAATAATAAAATTTGTATTGAAATAAATATACAAAATGCACATTTAATAAAGTAAATTTGTATTGAAATAGATATGTAAAATACACATCAATAATAAAAAAAATTATCAAAATATATATATACGAATACATATAAAATAGAGTAAATTTCTATGAAAATATACATACAAAATATATATAAATGATGTAAATAATTATAAAAATATATATACCAAATACACCTAAAATAATGTATATTCGTATCAAAATAAATAAAAAAAAATTATATAAAAGAACGTATATGTAGGAAAATAAATATACAAAATACACATAAAATAACGAAAATTTGTATAAAAATATATACAAAAATACACAAAAATAGTTTCAATTTGTATGAAAATAGATAAACAAAATACACATATAAGTAGTTATATTTGTATTTAAATACATGTATAAAATACACATGAAATAATGTAAATTTGTACGATATGAAAACAAATACACATAATACAACGTACATTTTTATAAAATATATATAAAAAATATACATAGAATAATGTAAAATCGTATCAAGATAAATACACAGAATATCAATAAAATAATGTAAATTTGTATGAAAATAAAGATTCAAAATACCAATAAAATAAAGCATATTTTATAAAAATACATATACAAAAATACACATAGAATAATCAAATTTGTATTAAAATTAATATACAAAATGCACATACAATAAGGTAAATTTGTATTGAAAAAATATGCAAAATACACATAAAAGAATGTAAATTTGTTTCAAAATATATATAAGAATACACATAAAATAACGTAGATTTCTATAGAAATATATTTACAAAATACACATGAAATGATGTAAATACGTATAAAAATATATATACAAAATACACATTAAATAATGTAAATTCGTGTCAATATAAATAAACAAAATATCATGAAAAGAATGTGTATATGTGTGACAATAGATAATAGATAATAAATTTGTATAAAATATATATGCAAGATACACATCAAATAATGTAAATATGTATAAAAATATAGATACAAAAAACAAATAGAATAATGTAAAATAGTATCAAAATAAATAAACAGAATATTAATAAAATAATGTAAATTTGTATGAAAATAAAGATGCAAAATTCACATAAAATAGCGCATTTTTTTATAAAAATATATATACCAAAATACACATAAAATACTTAAATTTGTATTGAAATAAATATACAAAATGCACATACAATAAGGTAAATTTGTATTGAAAGATATATGCAAAAATACATATAAAACAATGTAAATTTGTTTCAAAATATATATACGAATACACATAAAATAACGTAGATTTCTAAAAAAAATTATATGCAAAATACACATAAAATTAATTAAATACGTAAAAAAAAATGTATACAAAATACACATAAAATAACGTAAACTCGAATCAAAATAAATAAACAAAATACCAATAAAAGAATGTGTATTTGTATAAATATAAATATACAAAATACACATAAAATAACGTAAATTTGAATAAAACTATATACAAAAATACACAAAAGTAATTAAATTTGTATGAAAATAGATATAAAAAATACACATAAAATAAGCTAAATTTGAATTGAAATTTATATACAAAATACATAAAATAATGTAAATTTGTATCAAAATATTTATACAAATACACCTATAATAACGTAAATTTGTATAAAAATATATAAACAAAATACTCATTAAATACTTTAAATACGTATAAAAAATATGTACAAAATACACATATAATCATGTAATTTGTATCAAAATAAATATACAAAATACCAATAAATTGAAGTAAATTTTTATGAGAAAACATATACAAAATAAAAATAAAATAACGCAAATTTCTAAAAAAAATATATGTACAAAAATGCACGTAAAATAAAGTAAATTTGCATAAAAAAAAAATATATATATATATATATATATATATATATATATATATATATATATATATATATATATATATATAGATATATATATATATATATATATATATATATATATATATATATATATATATATATATATACAAAACACACATTAAATAATGTAAATGCGTATAAAAATATGTTTACAAAATACCTATGAAATAATCTAAATTCGTATCGAAATAAATTAACAAAATACCAATAAAATAATGTAGTTATGGATGAAAATATATATAGAAAATACATATAAAATAACCTAAATACAAATACAAATATACACATAAAATAATTTAAAATTGAATGAAATAAATATACAAAATAAACATAAAATAAGGTAAATTTGTAATGAATAATATGAGCAAAATACACTTAAAATAATGTCTATTTGTATGAAAATATATATACAAATACACATAAAATACCATGAACTTGTGTAAAAATATATATTCAAAATAAACATTAAATAATGTAAATGCGTATAAAAATATATATACAAAGTACATATAAAATAATGTAAATTCGTATCAAAATAAATCAACAAAATACCAATAAAATAATATATATTTGAATGAAAATAAATTTACAAAATACACATAACATAACTAAAATTTGTTTTAAAATATATACAAAAATACCCAGAAATAATTTGAATTTGTATGAAAATAGATATGCAAAAAACACAAAACTAGGTAAATTTCTATTGAAATATATATACAAAATACCCATAAAATATTGTAAATTTGTGTCAAAATATATAAACAAATACACATAAAATAATGTAAATTTGTATAAAATATATATACAAAATACACATTAAATAATGGAAAAATGTATAAAAAATATATACAAAATACACATAGAATAATGTAAAATCGTATCAAAATAAATGAGCAGAATATCAATAAAATAATGTAAATTTCTATGAAAATAAAGATGCAAAATATCAATAAAATAACGGATATTTGTATATAAATATATATACAAAAATACACATAAAATAATTAAATTTGTATTAAAATAAATACACAAAATGCACGTACAATAAGGTAAATTTGTATTGAAATACATATGCAAAATACACATCAAATAATATAGATTTGTATTAAAATATATATACGAAAACACATAAAATAAAGTAAATTTCTATGAAAATATATATACAAAATACACATAAAATGATGTAAATACGTATAAAAATATATATACAAAATACACCTAAAATAAGGTAAATTCGTCTCAAATTCAATAAACTAAATTTCAATAAAAGAATGTATATATGTAGGAAAATAAATATACAAAATAATATAAAATAACTAAAATTTGTATAAAAATATATACAAAAATACATAAAAATAAATTCAATTTGTATGGAAATAGATATACAAAATACACATTAAATAAGGTAAATTTGTATTGAAATAGATATACAAAATACACATAAAATAATGTAAATTAGTATGAAAATATATAAAGAAATTGACATATAGTAACATATATTTGAATAAAATATATATAGAAAATGCATATTAAATAATGTAAATATGTAAAATAAAATATATAAAAAATACACATAGAACATTGTAAAATCGTATCAAAATAAATACACAGAATATCAATAAAATAATGTAAATTTGTATGAAAATAAAGATGCAAAATACCCATAATAAAAGCATATTTTTATAAAAATATGTATACAAAAACACACATCAAATAATTAAATTTGTATTAAAATAAATATTCAAAATGCACATACAATATTGTAAATTTGTATTGAAATAGATATGCAAAACACACACAAAACAAGGTAAATTTATTTCAAAATATATATACGAATACACATAAAAAAAAACGTAAATTTAAAAAAAAATAAATATAAAAAATACATACAAAAATACACAAAAATAATTTAAATTTGTATGAAAATAAATATACAAAATACACATAAAATTAGGTAAATTTCTATTGAAATACATATACAAAATACACATATAATAATGTAAATTTGAATGAAAATATATAAACAAATACACTTTAAATAACGTAAATTTGTATAAAATATATATACAAAATACACATTAAATAATGCAAATATGTATAAAAAAATATATACAAAACACAAATGGAATAGGGTAAAATCGTATGAAAATAAATACACAGAATATTAATAAAGTAATGTAAATTTGTATGAAAATAAAGATGCAAAATACCCATAAAATAACGCTTTTTTTTTTTTAAATATATGTATAACAAAATATACATAAAATATTTAAATTTGTATTAAAATAAATATACAAAATGCACATTCATTAAGGTAAATTTGTATTGAAATAGATATGCAAAATACATATAAAACTATGTAAATTTGTTTCAAAATATATATACGAATACACAAAATTACGTAGATTTCTATAAATATATAAATATATATATATATATATATATATATATATATATATATATATATATATATATATATATATATATATATATATATATATATATATATATATATATATATATATATATATATATTGGCTGGAGTAGGTAGGAAGACACCTACCGAACGGGCGCAAGCCACTCCCGGTGAGGTTTATATGGGAGGTGAGAAGGGAGCTGAAGCCCTACAAAGACCCTTCCCATGTCCTCACTAACCGTTTCCCTATTGTCTCACCAACACCGGAGAGTAGTTCAGCATGCTCTCTAAAGACAGATCCTCTCTTTATTCACACCACACTACATTCACACAACATATACCCCTTTTCCCAAAATTAAAATTTCAAAATGGCGCACATACACCAGGCCTCGGAGTCCCCGCCTGGGGAGGGGTCCTAAATTCCCCAGGAGGACTCCCCTTCTGGCTGCCGACCCGAGAGGTGTCTTGATAACTCCTCGAACCCCTTTCCTCTCAGTTTCTGCAACATTCGCGGTCTTCGCTCTAATTTTCATTCTGTGGAACATCATCTCTCCTCCTCTAAACCTCACCTTCTCTTCCTTACCGAAACACAGGTTTCTGAGGTTACTGACAGCAATCTCTACTCTGTTCCCTCCTACTATCTCTATCCTCAATTTCAATCCAAAGCTGGATGTTGCGCCTACGTGCGCAACGACATCACTTGCTCTCGTGCCCACGACCTTGACTCTTCATATAGTTCTACCATCAGGCTATTAATTGTCACTCTATTACTAAATACGTCTGTGCTGTTTATCTCTCACCTAACTCTACCAGCTATGTAAAATTCTTTGACTATTTGAATTCTAAAGTGGACCACATCTTGACCCACTCTCCCTTCGCTGAAATCTCCCTCCTAGGAGATTTCAATGTTCACCACCAGCTTTGTCTTTCATCCTCTTTCACTGACCATCCTGGTGAACAAGCCTACAACTTTGCTATCCTCAACGACCTAGAGCAGTTGGTCCAGCACCTACACACGTATTCCCGACCGTCTTGGAGATCCGCCCAACATTCTAGACCTCTTCCTTACCTCAAACCCTTCTGCTTATTCTGTCAAACTGTTCTCTCCGTTGGGCTCCTCCGATCACAATCTTATTTCTGCATCCTGTCCTATCGCTCCAGTACACCCTCTGGACCCACCGAAGAGGCGATGCTTCTGGCATTTTGCTTCAGCTCGGTGGGACGACCTGAGGATGTACTTTTCCATTCCCGTGGAATGATTATTGCTTCCAGGATAGAGACCCCTCTGTGTGTGCTCAGCGCATCACAGAGGTGATTGTCTCTGGAATGGAGGCATACATTCCTCGTTCTTTCTCTACTCCTCACGCAAAAAAGCCTTGGTTTAATCACGCTTGTTCTCGTGCTGTCAATGATAGAGAGGTAGCTCAGAAAAGGTACCAGAGCCTTCAAACTAATGCTAATTATGAACTTTACATTTCTGCCCGAAATCGTGCCAAATCTATTCTCCGACTAACCAAAAATTCTTTCATTAATAGAAAATGTCAAAACCTTGCTTTCTCTAACTCTTCCCGTGACTTCTGGCATCTAGCCAAAAACATCTCCTCCAACTTCACTTCATCATCTTTCCCTCCACTCCTCAGTCCTGACGGCAACACTGCCGTCTCATCTATCTCTAAGGCTGAACTCTTCTCTCAAACTTTTTCTAAAAACTCCACTCTGGACGATTCTGGGCATATTCCTCCTACTCATCCCCCCTCTGACTCCCTTACGCCTGTTATAAAGATTCTTCAAATTGATGCTTTCTACGCCCTTTCTGGCCTCAATCCTCAGAAGGCTTATGGACCTGATGGAGTGCCTCCTATTGTCCTTAATGCTGTCACCCTGCCTGGTCAAACTCTTTCGCCTCTGCCTGTCAACATCTACCTTTCCTTCTTGCTGGAAGTATGCCTTCATACAGCCTGTGCCTAAGAAGGGTGACCGCTCCAGTCCCTCAAACTACCGTCCTATAGCTTTACTTTCTTGTCTATCTAAAGCTTTTGAATCAATCCTTAACCGGAAGATTCAAAAGCACCTTTCCACTTCTGACCTTCTATCTGATCGCCAGTATGGGTTCCGCAAGGGGCGTTCTACTGGTGATCTCCTAGCCTTCTTAACTGACTCTTGGTCATCCTCTCTTAGCCGTTTCGGTGAAACTTTGGTATTGCGCTGGACATATCAAAAGCTTTTGATAGGGTCTGGCACAAATCTTTGCTTTCTAAACTACCTTCCTACGGTTTCTATCCTTCTCTCTGTACCTTTATCTCCAGTTTCCATTCTGACCGTTCTATTTCTAGGTGGTAGACGGTCACTGTTCTTCCCCTAAATCTATTAACAGTGGTGTCCCACAGGGTTCTGTCCTATCTCCCTCTCTTTTTCTGTTGTTCATTGATGATCTTCTTTCCAAAACGAACTGTCCTATCCATTCCTACGCCGATGATTCCACTCTGCATTACTCAACTTCTTTTAATAGAAGACCCACCCTTCAGGAACTTAACGACTCAAGGCTGGAGGCTGCAGAACGCTTAGCCTCAGACCTTACTATTATTTCCGATTGGGGCAAAAAGAACCTGGTGTCCTTCAACGCCTCAAAAACACAGTTTCTCCACCTATCCACTCGACACAATCTTCCAAACAACTATCCCCTATTCTTTGACAACACCCAGCTATCACCTTCCTCAACACTAAACATCCTCGGTCTATCCTTAACTCAAAATCTCAACTGGAAACTTCATATCTCATCTCTTACTAAATCAGCTTCCTCGAGGCTGGGCGTTCTGTACCGTCTCCGGCAGTTCTTCTCCCCTGCACAGTTGCTGTCCATATACAGGGGCCTTGTCCGCCCTCGTATGGAGTATGCATCTCATGTGTGTGGGGGGCTCCACTCAACCAGCTCTGCTGGACAGAGTGGAGGCTAAGGCTCTTCGTCTCATCAGCTCTCCTCCTCATACTGATAGTCTTCTATCTCTTAAATTCCGCCGCAATGTTGCCTCTCTTTCTATCTTCTATCGATATTTCCTCGCTGACTGCTCTTCTGAACTTGCTAACTGCATGCATCCCCCCCTCCCGCGGCCCCGCTGCACTCGACTTTCTACTCATGCTCATCCCTATACTGTCCAAACCCCTTATGCAAGAGTTAACCAGCATCTTCACTCTTTCATCCCTCACGCTGGGAAAATCTGGAACAATCTTCCTTCATCTGTATTTCCTCCTGCCTACGACCTGAACTCTTTCAGGAGAAGGGTATCAGGACACCTCTCCTCCCGTATTTGATCTTCATCTTGGCCACCTCTTTTGTTTCTTTTTTAGGAGCAGCGAGTAGCGGGTTTTTTTTTTTTATTATTGTTTTCTTTTTTTGTGTGCCCTTGAGCTGCCTCCTTTGTTGTAAAAAAAAAAAAAAAAAAAAATATATATATATATATATATATATATATATATATATATATATATATATATATATATATAAAATATATATATAATATATACAAAATACATAGAATGAAGTAAATACTTATTAAAAAAAATGTATACAAAATACAGATATAAATTTGTATGAAAATATTCATACAAATACACATAAAATAACATGAATTTGTATAATATTTGTATCAAAATATATACGAATACACACAATAAAATAACGTAAATTTTTATGAAAATGTATATACAAAATACACATAAAATAATTTAAATACGTAGAAAAATATATATACAAAACACACATAAAATAATAAAAATTCGTAACAAAATAAATAGGCAAAATTCCAATAAAAGAATATATATTTGTTGGAAAATATATATACAAAATACAAATAAAATAACTAAAATTTGTATAAAAATATATACAAAAATACACAAAAATAATTTAAATTTGTTTGAAAATAGATATGCAAAATAAACTTCAAATTAGGCAAATTTGTATTGAAATACATATACAAAATACACATAAAATAATGTAAATTTGCATGAAAATATATAAACAAATACACATAAAATAACGTAAATTTGGATAAAATATATATACAAAATAAACATTAAATAATGTAAATATGTATAAAAAAATATATATACAAAATACACATAGAATAATGTTAAATCTTATCAAAATAAATAAACAGAATATCAATAAAATAATGTAAATTTGTATGAAAATAAAGATGCAAAATACCCATATAATAACGCATATATGCATAAAAATATATATACAAAAATACACATAAAATAATTTAATTTATATTAAAATAAATATTCAAAATGCACATACAATATTGTATGCACATAACTAAATAAGTAATAAATAAGTAAACTTGTATTGAAATAGATATGCAATGTAAATTTGTATCAAAATATCTATTCGAATACACATAAAATAGAGTAAATTTCTATGAAAATATACATACAAAATACATATAAAATGATGTAAATAAGTATAAAAATATATATTCCAAATACACCTAAAATAATGTAAATTCGAATCAAAATAAATAAACAAAATTCCGATAAAATAACGAAAATTTGTATAAAAATATATACAAAAAAAAAATAATAATAATAATTTCAATTTGTATGAAGATAGATATACAAAATACACATATAATTAGTTATATTTGTATTTAATTACATGTACAAAATACACATAAAATAATGTAAATTTGTATGAAATGAAAACAAATATACATAAAATAACGTATATTTGTATAAAATATATATACAAAATACACATAGAATAATGTAAAATCGTATCAAAATAAATACACAGAATATCAATAAAATAATGTAAATTTATATGAAAATAAAGATGCAAAATACCCATTAAATAAAGCATATTTTTATAAAAATATGTATACAAAAACACACGTCAAATAATTAAATATGTATTAAAATAAATATACAAAAAACACATACAATATGGTAAATTTGTATTGAAATAGATATGCAAAGCACACATAAAACAATGTAAATTTAATTCAAAATATATATACGAATACACATAAAAAAACGTAATTTTCAATAAAAATATATATAAAAAATAAATACAAAAATACACAAAAATAATTTAAATTTGTATTGAAATACATATACAAAATACACATAAAATAATGTAAATTTGAATGAAAATATATAAACAAATACACTTTAAATAACGTAAATTTGTATAAAATATATACAAAATATACATTAAATAATGCAAATATGTATGAAAGAAACATATACAAAACACAAATAGAATAGTGTAAAATCGTATCAAAATAAATACACAGAATATTAATAAAATAATGTAGATTTGTATGAAAATAAAGATGCAAAATACCCATAAAATAACGCTTTTTTTTTTTAAATATATATATATATATATATATATATATATATATATATATATATATATATATATATATATATATATATATATATATATATATATATATATATATATATATATATATATATATATATATATATATATATACCAAAATACACATAAAATATTTAAATTTGTATTAAAATAAATATACAAAATGCACATTCATTAAGGTAAATTTGTATTGAAATAGATATGCAAAATACATATAAAACAATGTAAATTTGTTTCAAAATATATATACGAACATACAAAATAACGTAGTTTTCTATAAAAATATATATACAAAATACACATAAAATGAAGTAAATACGTATAAAAAAATGTACACAAAATACATATAAATTAATGTAAATTGGTATCAAAATAGATGAACAAAATACCAATAAAAGAATGAATATTTGTATAAATAAAAATATACAAAATACACATAAAATAACGTAACGTAAAATTTTATACAAAAATACACAAAAGTAATTAAATATGTATGAAAATAGATATACAAAATACACTGAAAATAAGCTAAATTTGAGTTGATATATATATATATATATATATATATATATATATATATATATATATATATATATATATATATATATATATATATATATATATATATATATATATATATATATATATATATACAAAATACATGAAATAAAGTAAATTTGTATCAAAATATTTATACAAATATACATATAATAACGTAAATTTGTTTAAAAATATATAAACAAAATACACATTAAATAATGTAAATACGTATAAAAGATATGTGCAAAATACACATATAATAATGTAATTCGTATCAAAATAAAAAAAACAAAATACCAATAAATTAATGTAAATTTGTATGAGAAAACATATACAAAATACACGTAAAAGAACGGAGATTTTTATAAAAATATATGTTCAAAAATGCACATAAAATAAATTGAATTTGCATAAAAATATATATACAAAACACACATTAAATAATGTAAATGCGTATAAAAATATGTATACAAAATACCTATGAAATAATCTAAAATCTTATCGAATTAAATTAACAAAATAAGAATAAAAAATGTAATTTTTGGATGAAAATATATATAGAAAATAAACATAAAATAACCTAAATACAAATATAAATATGCACATAAAATAATTTAATATTAAATGAAATAAATATACAAAATAAACACAAAATAAGGTAAATTTGTAATGAAATAAATGTACAAAATACACATAAAATAATGTAAATTTATATGAAAATATATATACAAATACTCATAAAATACCATGAATTTGTATAAAAATGTATATTCAAAATAAATTTTAAATAATGTAAATGCGTATAAAAATATATATACAAAGTACATATAAAATAATGTAAATTCGTATCAAAACAAATCAACAAAATACCAATAAAATAATATATATTTGAATGAAAATAAATTTACAAAATACACATAACATAACTAAAATTTGTATTAAAATATATACAAAAATACATAGAAATAATTTGAATTTGTATGAAAATAGATATACAAAATACACATAAAACTAGGTAAATTTCTTTTGAAATATATATACAAAATACCCATAAAATATATAAATATATAAAATATATAAACAAATACACATAAAATAACATAAATTTGTATGAAAAATATACACAAAATACACATAGAATATGTCAAATCAAATCAAAATGAATGAGCTGAATATCAATAAAATAATGTAAATTTGTATGAAAATAGAGATGCAAAATACCCATAAAATAAAGCATATTGTTATAAAAATTCATATACAAAAATACTCATAGAATAATTAAATTTGTATTAAAATTAATATACAAAATGCATATACAATAAGGTAGATGTGTATTGAAAAAATATGCAAAATACACATAAAAGTGTAAATTTGTTTCAAAATCTATATACGAATACACATAAAATAACGGAGATTTCTATAGAAATATATATACAAAATACACATGAAATGATGTAAATACGTGTAAAAATATATACAAAATACACATTAAATAATGTAAATTCGCGTCAAAATAAATAAACAAAATATCAATAATAGAATGTGTATTTGTATGAAAATAGATATACAAAATACACATAAAATAACCTAAATTTGTATAAAACTATATACAAAAATACACAAAAATAATTTAAATTTGTATGAAAATAAATATGCAAAATACACATAAAATTTGGTAAATTTGTATTAAAATACATATAAAAATACACATAAAATAATGTACACAAAAGTAATTTAAATTTGTTTGAAAATATATATGCAAACTATACATAAAATTAGGCAAATTTGAATTGAAATACATATACAAAATACACATTAAATAATGTAAAATTGTATGAAAATATATAAACAAATACGCATAAAATAACGTAAACTTGCATAAAATATATATGCAAAATATACATTAAATAATGTAAATATGTATAAAAATATATATACAAAATACACATAGAATAATGTAAAATCGTTTCAAAATAAATAAACAGAATATCAATAAAATAATGTAAATTTGTATGAAAATAAAGATGCAAAATACCCATATAATAACGCATATTTGTATAATAATACACATACAAAAATAAATATACAAAATGCACATTCAATAAAGTAAATTTGAATTGAAATAGATATGCAAAATACACATCTATAATGTAAATTTGTATCAAAATATATATTCGAATACATATAAAATAGAGTAAATTTCTATGAAAATACATTTAAAATGATGTAAATAAGTATAAAAACATATATACAAACATACCTCAAATAATGTAAATTCGTATCAAAATAAATACACAGAATATCAATAAAATAATGTAAATTTGTATGAAAATAAAGATGCAAAATACCCATAAAATAAAGCATATTTTTTTAAAAAATACATATACAAAAATACACATAGAATAATTAAATTTGTATTAAAATTAATATACAAAATGCACATAATATAAGGTAAATTTGTATTAAAAAAAAATTCAAAATACACATAAAAATATGTAAATTTTTTTTAATATATATATATATATATATATATATATATATATATATATATATATATATATATATATATATATATATATATATATATATATATATATATATATATATATATAACTGTCTGCCCTAATGTCCCTCCCACTTTTGAAGTCCAAATGACGCCCCTGATTGTAACAACGTATCTTGTAACACACACGACTGGGTGCCAGTGCAAATCTCCTCATTTAACACCGATAAATTAATCTAGGCTCTAGGGAACTCGGAAAAATCCAAGTTAGAGAGTGCTGGTTGTGGGGATTGAACCAGTGACCGACATACAAAGCCATGTATGTCAGTCGAGCCAATAAAGGAAAAGGTAAAGTTGGGGCATACGCTGCAGCAGCGCGTGGCCTCGGTGCTCATCTCCGTAACATTGGCCCTTGAGCCTGTGGTGAGGTGGGTACCCCGGGACACAGGGCCAGTGTGACATCCGGGTTACCAGTTTCCCCAGGTTTCCCCAGGTAGTCATTTATCGACCAGCCCGAGAGGGAGGATGATCAGCTGGGTGAGCTGCACGCCGATTGCCCGTGCCGGGATTCGAACCCGGGCCCGCGTAGAAGCCAGGCATGCTGACCAATAGACCACGGAGGCGTATTGAAGCCCAATCTCATGTGAACCCACTCACAATGGCACACAATTTTTTTTTCTGGTAAATTTTGTGCTTTGAATGAATTTGCTAACCATTTCTGTCAAAAAACAGCAGAGATTATTTTTCACCCCTTCCACCCTAACCTCCTCAGTAATAAAAAAAAAGAAAGTGACAAAATCATAGCCTTGAGGCAGTAATATTCAGCCCCAGCATCAAACAATTATACTGCTGCCCTATGAAAGGCATCTCTTAACTCCGATGAAGTAGGTGGTAACTTGCAGTGGCAGGTGTCATTGGGCCAGCAGATGATGAAGCAGTGGCTGTTGCCGGAGCAGCTGATGGTATCTTTTCCACAAGTAATGAACAATGTGCTAGCTGGGATGGTCTCTAGCAATACAGCAGCAGGGGTGAAAAAAAGCGTCATATATTAGTTATGATCAATGCATGTAACTTAACCCCTTAACTGCGGATTTCCTACAAGAAAACATCACCAAACTACAGAAATGGAACAAAAAGTGGCTGTTACAAATCAGTGAAGAAAATGTAGTCCTACACTTTGGGAGGGAATATCCAGCATACCAATACCACATGGGAAACACTCCACTATCCACCGCAGAGGCAGAGAAAGACCTGGGACTATTATGTTACCAGGCTACCAGTGAAAGCCAAATCCATGCCAATCGTAGCAGATGGGTTAAATAGGTACGTAGTTGAAGAAAAAGGGTCTTAAAGGTGAAATATTATTTATTAACAGAAATATTCCACTATTTGTTATTGGTTGTAAAATAATTGACTGATTAAGTGTGTATCTACAAAGAATATGAATTTAAGAGTGATTAATAAATTGTTTTAATGAGAATATAAAAGTTTTTGCCAAAAACATACAGGCCAGTCAATATTTCACTGATGCTGCTGTTGCTGCTGTCTTATCCCTAACACATCATCAGCTGTGTCAATGCTGAATGGCTCTGGTACCCCTTCAAATACATGAGACGAGCAGCCTATGATGTCACACCAGTTTATCTACCACAGTTAATGCCATAGTTAGGTAGGCGCCTGCGTATCTGTGGTGCCACACGTGCGGGGCACTCAGGTGCTGGGGGAAATGTCATTGTTATGAAGGGGCAGGGGTAAACCAGTGTATGCTGTGAGGCCTTGGTGTGGAAGATCCCTGTCTGAACTGTGCAGCTAATCCCCCATACAGTGAGGGCCTTTTTTACTCCCTCAGGGGCTGTGCAGCTGAGAGAGAGGTGTACATGAGTGTGAATGTGTGAGTGTGTGCCTGTCTTGGCTACCACCCTTCATTGGGGGAAGATAGCCAAGGTATTTAGATAGATTGATAGTCATTGACAGATGAACATTAAAAAAAATTCTATATCAAATATGCAGTTCACTGCTATGAACTTATTAACTTTAAGCTGAAATAAAGGCATTGTGGCCAGTATAGCTGCATTCTGTGAGCACATAAAAAACTAACTAATATAAGTTTTACATTTAAAGACATAACAACTAAAAAAAATTACCAGTCTGCCGCTGCTCATTCTTGCACTTGGCAATGCAAGGCTTTGATTTTTGTTGTACGTTGTACCAACGCCTCTCACAGTCATCCTGCGTACGGGGTCCACTCCCAGGGAAGGCACTGTCAGGGTATAAATGTGAAGCAAGTTTCTTAATCGTTTCACTATGGCATGCTTTTTATTTCCCATAACTTCTCCAATAACATTTAATACATGCTGTGATGGAAAGCTATATCAGGACCGGTATTTTATTTACATGCATCAAAAGACATTAACTTTTTAGTTGTTATGAACATGGCCATAAATACTACTTTTCATTACCTACTTTTCTAAAATGCTTTTCTCTAAGTAGGATGATATTACACAATACAGCTATACAAAAAAAATCAAAGATTACTCTTAATTCCATTCTTTTGAGTACTTCTAACCTAACATTATATCACCAGAAACTGTTTGACCAATGCTATCAAAATAATATTTTAATCTTACGTTACCATTCTCATCAAATCTACCTATTCCGATTATAGTCTTAACATAAAATACTTGTAAAAGTGTTGAGAGTCTGGCATGCCCAACCCACCCCCCCCAAAAAAAATCTAAATAAGGAATGAATAAAATAACAGGTAAATATGACTTGACTCTCTTATACTAACCCCCTTTCCACCCTAACAAACTTGGGGACCTACCATGTTAGGTTAGGACGTGTTAGGTAGGACAGGTTTATTTATGTTAGATTGTTGAGGGAGTGGGGGTTGCAGCAGAAATGGTCATGATGATGCTATTCACGTGGAGCAGTAGGAAAAAAGTATGTTCTGTTTGGAAACTCTGTGGTTGTGTTTGTATGCAAAAATACCCATTTGACGAGGTTAGGTTAGTTTGCAAGTTACTTGTATCATGAATATGTGAATATGTAACAAAAAAAATAAAAGCGTTAACCTTAATTTCATTATCTTGAGTACATTCCAGTCTAACATTATATCACCATAATCTGTTTGACCAATGCTATAAATATACTATTTTAATCTTACTTTACCATTCTCACGAAACCTACCTATTCCCATATAGTTTTGACATAAATTAGTTGTAAAAATGTCCATAGTCTGGCATGCCTAGCATCCCCTCCCCCCCAATAAAAAAAATAATAAAAAAATAAAAATAAATAAAGAATAAAAAAAGGGCAAATATGCCTTTACTATCTATACCAACCCCCTCTTCCCCCCCAACAAACTTGGCATGTTAAATTAGGATGTGTTCGGTAGGACGGGACAGATTTGGCATGGTTAGGTTTAGTTATGTTAGGTTGTTGAGGGAGAGGGGGTTGTGGCAGAAATGGTCATAATGAAACTATTCAGATACAGAATGAAAAGGTATGTTCTGTTTGGAAGGTCAGTGGTTGTGTTATTATGCAAAAAATACCCACTTGATTAGGTTAGGTTAGTTTGTAAGCTAATTGAACCATGAATATGTGATTACTAACCTTGTTACAGCTTCTGCCACTTCAGTCCACGCTCTCTTCTTATCCTCAGGGGTGATACTCTTCCCATAACACCCTCTGATTATACGTATTTTTTCATGAATTTGTGCAAGAAGACCGTTTCATCTGGCGACCAATTAAACTTACTCCTTTTCTGCGCTGGTTCTCCGGCCCGTAGATGTGCTCATTGGGGCAGATGACGTGGTTATGGTGCGGTAATTTCAGAAGAGCAAGTTGTGACGCAGGAGGGGAGATAAGGGTATTGAGGAGTGACGAAGTGACGAAGAGGCTGCTTCTGTCTGCCACAAAACTCAATATTTTCTTGTGTTTGCCATTTATTATGTTTTTGTTGTACATTTATACATGTTTTCTTTATTTTTCTTTTGAAATATTTACTTAATTCATGTCGGATGTTTACGTTTTGCACGGAGGCGTCCTTAGCAACGAGCCCGCCATAAAGAAGAAGAAGAAGAAGAAGATAATAGTAGCCAGGATTTGCTAATACCTACACTCAAAGTTGACGAGGATAGCTTTTAATCTTAATAATTTGAAACTATTAACTTTGATAGTAACTTTAAGAGTAAAAGTTAACAGCTCGTGAGGATACGGGCACAGGTGCTTGCTGTATACATTAAGCGCTTTACATGATAAAGCAAAGAAGCAAGCAGAAGATTAAATGACAGGCAAGCAGACAAGTAAAATAAGTAATTTATTGCAATGTTCAAACTGTTTCCAATACTTAAAGAAAAAAAAAGAAGCTAAATAAACACTTCCTTACCTATGAGGGGGGTATGGTCTGTAGATTTCCTTTGCCTTGCATACAGAATAATTCACGACAGGCTTCGTTTACTGATGTCAGATAACTTGTCTTGTCATACATCAAGATCGTGAAGCGTTCTAAAGTTTTGAAGATTTCAGATGTAATGTCTATTTCAGCAAAGGGGTGGTCTATGACACATGCAAAGGCCTCTAAGCCTTCTGGATAGCATTTCAAAACTTTCCATGGTATAATCTTGCCTCGCCTGAAGAATGATGATGTGATGTGTACCAGTGAAAGCCTGGAAAGCTGGTAATGCATGATACTTTTCGGGGCCTAGCTTTTGACATAGGGCATTCATTAATGTTGTAGTAAAAGAAATCCTTTCCTGTACCAAAGGCGACAAACAGTTGTACGTAGGTTGGGCGAGACCTTTAGCAAACTGAAGAATAGGCCAATGAGGATAACTACCACATCTGTGTCACCAGTCCGAACTTTTATTCTTGTGTGTCCTTCCTGCAGGGCATGCTTGATGTTTTGTACCATCCGGGTATCAGCTTCCTCATGCGAGCATTGCTCTATTTCCGACCTATCACCCTTCTTGATCACTGATTCACCAGCTGTGATGTAGACCTCCTTTTCTGCAGGCCAGCTGTTTTTGTCTCCTTCGCTTGACAAGTAATCAAACAATTCCGTTTTGATAGTCGTGTGTCGCAGAAAGTCTTTCCATTTGGTAGGAACCTTGGTTTGGGCAGTTACCTTGATGCGTTTACCGGACCCACGTTTCTCCCTTATACTGTCTTTTAGACTGGCAGAGGGATACCTATCCCAGACTACATCAAAGCGATCACTGAACCTCAGTTCACTCTGAATAGTTCTGAGAAACACATTGGTGGCATACTCACTAAATTTTATTAGGCCAGAAGGTGTTCGGGTGTGAAGCAGGAAAGCGCAATATGGCGTAATTCCTACAAGTCACATCTACAAAATTTCGCTTTTTATAGGGTACCGTCATATCTCCGACACGGATAAGGCGTATCTCCTACTCACAAAAATCTATACCGTCACATTTCCGACACATAAACGGCGTATTTCCTACAGACAGCATATTTCCGACTCATATACAGCGTATTTCCTACACACATAAATCAATACGGTCACATTTCCTACACAATATCCGGCGTATTTCCTACACACAAAAATCTATACCGTCACATTTCCCACACAAGATCCTGTTGTGGTGTCTGTCTCATACATGGCCTGAGTGCACGGTGCGCTGGGTTCGAACCCCGCTCAGGAGTCAATAGTTTTAATATTACAGACTTATTAATACAGACACCGTTACTATACTAAGTTGTTTATTACATGTGTGAACAGCATACTGGGTAGTGTAGGTTAGAGTAGTGTAGGCTTGTATATATTTCCTACACAATATACTTGGCCTGACTGGTGCGGTGGGTTCGAACCCCGCTGACAAATCATAGGTGCGTGGGTTCGACAGTGGCACTATTGCCGTGCAGACATGCTGCATCATGTACTAGTTGTATTGATACCCTACTGGGGGAAGCAGATGAAAACAACCCAGCAAAATGTCCCTCTTGTCGGGGTATTATTCAAGACAGGCCAGAGGTATTTATATAAATGAAATTGTGCCTCTATAATAAAATTGCCAAATATTTCTTTTTTAATGATTTATGTTTATATATATATATATATATATATATATATATATATATATATATATATATATATATATATATATATATATATATATATATATATATTTATATATATATATATATATATATATATATATATATATATATATATATATATATATATATATATATATATATTTTTTTTTTTTTTTATTCTATTGATTAAGACATTTTAATAATTTACCTTCTTAGATGAAACTAAGCATGTCATAATTATATCTTTAAATAAAATATATTGAGTCCATTATGTTGAATATTCATTGCCCTAATAATATTATTCTCGGTGTAAAAAATATGCTGGGTACTGTTTTTTTGTGTAGGAGATATGCTGTATACACCATTTTGGTGTAGGAGAAACGCTGGGTACTCCATTTTATGTGTAGGAGATATGCTGTATGTACCATTTCGGTGTAGGAGATATACCGTGTGCACCATTATTGGTGTAGGAGATGTGCCGCATGCACCATTTTGGTGTAGGAGATATGACTGCTGAAATGTAGGAGATATAACAGTATCCTCATTTTTGGAGCCGCGTAGGAAATGTGGCTACGCCCCCGCCAAAGACTGTACCCTCTACTCAGAAAGGAAGCTGTGACTCACTAGACAGGCATTTGAGGAGATCAGACTTTGTTCCATGACGGATGTCTCCAAATTCTGAGATAGAAGGTGGATCATGTCAGAGTGTTTTTAATATTATATTCTAGAATATTAGTTGCACTCTCATTTTGACTTTTCCAGTAACTTCTATTGCATGCAAAACCTTATAGTACATGTATTACACTTACCTGTTGAATGTTTACTGGCAAGGTTATTATCCTTTGTTGTTCGGTGGCTGTATTAGCAGCCATGTTGAATTTATAAAATTCAATACTGTATATACCAGCCTGAAAAAAATAATAACATTACTTTTAAAATTTAATTTGCTTCTGAAAACCACACAATTCAGTTTATATTTGACAGTTGCTATACAAACCGATCATTTTCAACACAAAATCGTTATAAAATCCAATATGGCCGCCCTGCCATATGGTAATAATGTATACCAATTGATGAAAACATCAATCTAGTGTCTATTTATGAAATAGAAGGCTATAGATCAAATTGTTTGAATAGAAAGAATAGGTAGAATGGAAAGACGTGGCATTAAGTGATGTGTCATAGGTTTGGTGGCGGCCATCTTGGAAAACGGCCCCCCAAACGGTCATCCATCACTTTTTTTTTTTTCCTGGGCCGAGAGAAAATGTTGATCAATATGTCCATCCCCACCTCTGTACCAATTTTGGCACTTTTGTCCAGCGTCACCATTTTTTGTCGCTAACAGACCTCACTAAAGACATCAACCCCCAGTCAATCAGTCAGAGCATAGCTACGGTGGGGGACTGCATGTGCTTCGCTCTTGATCTGTGACACTCAAGGCGCTTTGCGTTCCATTTTCCCACAATGAGGGACAAGGTAATATGTTTCGAGGAATACTGGATTTTATTCGTATGGTGTAAGCTTTTCTGCATGTTATACCGTATCTACAACTGTAATAAATTGCAAGTGGAAAGAGCTTTACAATCTGTAATAACCTGCTAATAAGTCAATGAAGTAGTGAAGAGAACCACATTATAATTTTACTTTGTACACTAGCTTATAATTTTGCATTTAGTAAAACCAGGCCAATATTTTGCATTTAGGAATACTATTCTATTATTTTGCATTCATGAATACTAAGCTATTATTTTGCATTTATTAATAATATTCTATTATTTTGAATTTTGGAATACTATTCTATTATTTTGCACTATAAACACTTGCCTGCGCCATGACGGGCTGGGGCCGAACAACATCCAGGCCCCTCAAGCAAGCGTACCGGCGCTATAGGCGTAGACGCAAAAAAAAAAAAAAAAAAAAAAAAAAATAATAATAATAATAATAATAATAATAATAATAAATAAAATTAGGTTATTATTTTGAACTTAGGAACATTACGCTATTACTTTGCATTTAGGAATACTATGCTATTAAATTGCATTTAGGAATACCAGGCTATTATTTTGCATTTAAGAATACTAAGCTGTTATATTGTATTTAGGAATACTAGGCTATTTGCATTTAGGAATATTAAGTTATTATTTTACATTCGTAAATACTAAGCTATTATTTCGCATTTAGGAATACTAGGCTATTATTTCGCATTTAAGAATACTAAGCTATAATTTTGCATTTAAGAATACAAAGCTATTATTTTGCATTTAGGAATACTAAGGTATTATTATTTTTTTTATTTAAGAATACTAAGCTATAAATTTGCACTTGAGAATACTAGGCTACTATTTTGCATTTGAGAATACTAGCTTATTATTTTGCATTCCTGAATACAAGGCTATTATTTTGCATTTAAGAATACTAATCTATTGTTTTGGACTTAGGAATACTACGCTATTATTTTGCATTTAGAAATACTAGGTTATTATTGTGCATTTAAGAATACTAATCTTATTTTGCATTAAGGAATATTACGCTATTATTTTGCATTTAGAAAGACTAGGCTATTATTTTGCATTTAAGAATACTAAGCTTTTTTTTTTTTTTTTGCATTTAGGAATACTAGGCTATTATTTTGCATTTAAGAATACTAATATTATTTTGCATTTAAGAATATTAAGTTATTCTCTTGCATTTGGGAAACAAGGCTCTTGTTTTGCATTTAGGAAACTAGGCTATTATTTTGCATTTAGGAAACAAGGCTATTATTTTGCATTTAGGAAACTAGGCTATTATTTTGCATTTAGGAAACAAGGCTATTATTTTGCATTTAGGAAACTAGGCTATTATTTTGCATTTAGGAAACTAGGCTATTATTTTGCATTTAGGAAACTAGGCTATTATTTTGCATTTTGGAATACTAAGCTATTATTTTGCATTTAAGAAAACTAGTCTATTATTTTGTAGAATTTTTTTTTCTTAAGAGGAATTAATATACCTCTCGTGAACAATTTTATTTATCAATGATGCGTTTTAATGGATACTGTGCTATAGGCTATCATATGGCCCAATTTATAAGTGTTTATAAGTGGAAAAAGCTTGATGTTCTGTACTGTTTTAGCACTTGTAGGTAATGTGTGGCATTTTTCAAGGTATTTTATTTGTAACAGTTCCAATAAATCAGGATCTTCATATAGTCTTGCTTTACCTTTACGCAAAGTTCACTATTACAAACTTTAATATAGGGGTCACGGTAATGCCCTGGAGAGTCTCAGGGTTAAGACGATGAAAAAGGTTAAGAACCACTGATCTAGAATAATACAATTGTTTGCCCAAGAAGATATTATAACAGGTGAAGAATGGTGAAAAGTATTACATTTCTCAGGACGTTTGCTGGTCTGCTGGCGAAGTGAGTACATGACTTTTAATTTTTTTGAAATATTTTAATCATATTACCTGCAATATTTTGCTTTATTGTTTAATATTTTTTTTTGCATTTATTTAGAGAAAGAGTATAACCACTTGAGAGCAAGAATGTATATTATTGGCTAATAAATTGCATTGGTGAGCTCCATTGTGGAGCATCCCCGGCTACCAGAGCTGCGTTACCAGAGGTTCCAATCTCTGGTACCGATAGACCTGGGAAACAACAGGTCAATATGCGGCGCAGAGACCGTCACCCAAGCAATGATCCCAAGTCCGCGAGTCCATCCCAAAAAGATTAGCTCCGCCAGCTCTCATGACATCGACTATCGTATACAATCACAAACGTTTCCTCTACTGAGGGGGAAGGCATGTGTAGAGAAATTCGACGTTATAGCAATCGTGGAAACATGGGTTGATAATGCAAACAAAAACTTCATGTCGGAATTGGAAATTTAATCGTTATCAAATGTTTCAAAAGAAAGAAAGGGAAGAAGGGGAGGGGGGGTTGCATTTTATGTTAAAAACACTCTTAAATATTCCCCTAACAATTCAGTTCAAACAAATGGCGACTCAGAGTCAGTTTGGGTGGACGTCCACAAAGGTAAAGACAGACTAACTCTATGGGTTCTTTACAGGCTATCAAATCTTGGCGGGCAGGACACGGATATATTACTACAAGAGGTTGGCAGGGCAAGCAGGAGTAAAAATATCTATATAATGGGGGATTTTAACTATAGGTATATAGATTGGGAAGGCGTCGTGGGAGATCTAGAATCCAACGATTCTAGTATTGGGAGAGAGCTAGGTTGTAGTGCTCACAAAGAGATTAGGTCTAACTTAGACTGGGCGGTAACCCATCAACTCAACCATGTGTTGATGCCGGACTTTAAAAGAGCCGATTGCGAGGGGCTTAGCAGACATCTTGAGGAGAACCTTTGGGATAAATGAGAGCCGGATAACAGGACGGGAACCTGATGGTCAGAGAAGCTATGTTTAAATGACCTACAATAATTTGGTTAGAGCAATAGCAGATGATCAGAGACTGCATATCCTTTACCAAGAACGTAGAAAGGAAAATAACGACCCTAAATGGATGACCCAACGGCTCAAGCATGAGATTGGTTTAAAGAGGGATTTATAGGAAAATGAAGAATGGGGAAACCCACCTCTGGGGTAGGTATGTTGAACCAGCCAGATCGGTAAAGAAGAACACCCGCCTAGCAAAAAGGAATTACGTGATTAGGGTAGCCAACGAGGCCAAGAGCGATCCCAAGGGGTTCTTTAATTTGTACAGAACGAAAATAATGGAAATAATTGGATCGTTGAACACAAACACTGTTGAGGTCGTTAGAGTGGAGAAGATATGAGTCAAATGTTGAATGACTACTTCCTCTCAGATTCACAGAGGTAAATCTAACAACTATTCCGGAGAGAGTTTAGGTATATGAGGGCGAAGTTGAGGGATGTGATCTCACTAGGCAGGCTGTCCAGGATGAGATATGTAGGTTAAAGAAAAACAAATCTCCGGGTCCAGACGAAATATTCCCACGGGTCCTGACAATTATAGCCAGGAGCATTCGGGACTATCTAGAGAAGAATAGTTTAATTCATGACTCACAACATGGGTTCACGAAGGGTAGGTCTTACCTTACTAACCTGTTGTACTTTCAAACTAAAGTAATCGAGGCGGTTGACGGAAATGAAAATAAATGACATACTATATCTAGATTTCAGTAAAGCGTGTGACAACGTCCCGCATCACCGGCTATTACAAAAATTACAGGCACACGGCTTAGATGGGGAAGTCTTGAATTGGATTAAAGCGTGGCTTGGAGGTAGGAAGCAGAGTGCAAACAATGGTAAAAAAAATCTGAATGCTGTGTTACGAGTGGAGTCCCACAGCGGTCGGTGCTGGGTCCACTGCTTTTTTACATCAATGATATTGACACAGGAATTAGTAGTGATATCGGTAAGTTCGCAGATGATACCAAGCAAGATTGGTAGAGTAATCCAGTCAGACCAGGACGCTAGCGTTTTCCAGGATGAGCTAGGCAGGCTCTATGATTGGGCAGATGGAATTCAATGACGGGAAGTATATGTAGTATGCTGAATGTAAGTAGGAATAACACCTTACACATTTACTCATTAAATGACACTCCGCTGAGCAGGTTTGAGTGTGAGAGACTTGGGAGTCTTTGGGAGCACTGACCTCCGTCCTAGGGCTCAATGCATGCAGGTTAAAAATCGTGAAAACAGAGTACTGGGTTTCATCTCGAGGAGCGAAAAGAACAGGAGCGCTGAAGTCATCCTCAAACTTTACTAAGCAATAGTTAGACCTCATTTCGATTATGCGGTTCAGTTCTGGTTACCGTACTATGATATGGATATCAAGATGTTAGAATCTGTACAAAGGAGGATGAAAAATAATTCAAGGGGTGAGAAACTTGCTTTATGAGGATAAACTTAAGCATTTACATCTGCACTCTCTAGAAAGGCTAAGGTTACGAGGTGACTTGATCGAGGTTTATAAATGGATGAAGGGCTTTAATAAAGCACCTTTGCCGCCTGAGAGGCCACCATCCAGACCCTGATCTCATGTGCGGTTCACGTCAACCTGTTGTGGAAGAACACAAGTTTTTGGGACTCGTCTTCGACATATATGTTACTCATCAGTGTAGTAGCTTTTATTGTAGGTCTGATAGTCCCACTCAGCAGTATCTCTCCTTCGATGTTTGTCACCATTCTTTCTTCCGACTGCTGTGACGTTGACGGCTTAGTAGTTTGATATACATCCAAAATGCCAAATTTTCTTATTATGTGCTTTGGAAGTTTATAATCATAACAGCATTTTCCGTGCCTTCTCAGTCCATATTTGATGGTTAAGAGTGCTTCTAAACTCTTAACAGTTAGTCTATTACGTAGTTTTGACTTAACAATCCCCATCTGACTGAACACACGTTCCACGTCGGCATCAGAATGAGGCAAAGTGAGTATTGTCAGAGCCAAATCAGATAGTTCTTGAAAAGGATTTTCTCCAGCTGCATCCACATTATGAGGCTATTTCTGCCCACAGTCCTACAGTGTCAGAGATTTGTGTCCAGTGTTTGATGAAGCTTTCTCCACTGGAAATCAATACGAGTCAAAAGTACATTTTCACATACAAACCATTTAGCAAGTTCTATTATGTCTGCTTTTATTGGTGTCAGACATTCCGTTGCACTTAAGCATGACACTGACAGCAACACTTGAATGTTTTCAGGCAAACGTTGGCGCAGTTGTGTGACAAGCTCAATGACAAACTCTGTGCCCCTTCGATGAATGTCACCTTCGTCAGGACATTTATCTTCAGCTAGTTCCTTTTCAAACTCGTAGCCTAGGTAGGGTTTAGGATCCAAAAAGTCACACAGCAAATCGCCTTCCTTAATCTGTTTTCCTGGGATGACGATCTTGTTAGTGAGGGAGTCGATGAGATGAACTAGATCACGGAGCAACTTTGTTGAGTCTTGTGTGTCTGCTTCAAAATTTTTATTCACTCTTTGTACTTCACCTAGAATTTGCTTAAAAAATATAAGATAAGCTTAGTTTCTCATGTCACAAAACATAGAATAAAAAAGTTGTGCAGTGTAGCATCGTTCATCTTCTTGTCCATTCAAAACGGGTTTTCAGCTCAGTCCACTGCTGAAATACTTTAACAATTGCTGATTCAATGGATATCCATCGGGTTTGGCTCATCTGAACAAGTTTTAAAGGTCGAATTATTTTGTTGTTCTGTTACTCCATGGTTATGTCACTCCTATAATATGGTATTTATGTCACTACTTTCTATATCTTTTAACATTAAAAAGCGCTACATTTCGCGCAAGGAATAGTACAAGAGAGCTAAATAGCGCCTTGACGCTAAACACAGAACAAAAAGCTAAGTCAGTACAAAACGCGCTTAACCTAGCGCAAAAAAACGCTGCATTGGGAACACTGCTCTCATGTGCGTGCGCGGCTGACCCACCAGTCTCGACTCCGCCCCCACAACACACACACATACACACACACAGGTTCCCATGGCAGATGTTTCTGTCAAACAGTAACGATTTCACCTTTTCCTGGTGTGTATGGAATTATTTGGTTGGTGATTCACACAAATCAAACATACCTAATGGAGAGAAGAGCACACACACACACACACATACCGTCTTGAACTCTGCTCTTCTCTCCATTAGGTGTGTTTGATTTGTGTGAATCACTCACCAAATAGTTTCATATACACCAGGAAATAGTGAAATCATTTCTGTTTGACAGAAGCATCTGCGTGTGTGATGTTAGTCGATCTACGTGCTTATGTGGGCGGAGTCTAGACTGGTGGGTTGGCCGCGCGCGCACATGAGAGCTGTGGGAACAGAGGAGCCACAGCCACACGCACACACCCGCCTCCGCACACTTGAAGCAGTCCACCAGGTTGCAGTCCGACTGTCAACAGGTGACTTTAGATCATCCCCCATATTAAGTCTTTAAGTTGATGCTGGAGTGCCACCCTTAGATACATAGAGACGGACTTCTAAGTAAATACTGGTACAGACTACAACGTCAACCTAACAACCCTGCCTATACCATTGCCTTGGACACCAATCTAGATGAAATATACTGAAACAAGCCTCTCCTACCTCGCCCCTTTGGTTTCCGTGTCTGGAATGTCACTGGGGACATTTCACTACCATATTTCCCTATAGCAGTCTATCAGAAACCCCCCATCACACCGTGGGAGTTTCCACATACATATTTCTGCCGGTACTTCAACTTTAATAAAGCAAGCATCTCAGCGGGAACTGCTCGACAGCTTTTCCTGTCCCACACAGCTAGTCATGCTACGTCTGTACCAGTATACACGGACGGCTCCAAATCCGATGCTGGCGTTGGATTTGGAGCTGCCTCTCCAGACTTTTCCCGTTCCGGAACTTTACCTGCTCTAGCCTCAATTTTTACTGCAGAACTATCTGCCATTCTTTTAGCAATTCGCACCATCTTCACTTTGCCTGTTGGTATTTTTACTGTGACTCACAGGCAGCCCTGTCCGCAATATAAGATTTTAGAAGTACTCACTCTATAGTTTTAGAAGTTTTTAGCTGGCTGGGTCTGGCCAAAAGGCGTGGCCATCAAATAAATATATGTTGGGTAGCTGCACGTCTCTTGTGTGTGGTAACGAGGAGGCCGATGAGGTAGGGCGGACCCTCTGCTTCTCGTCCTCCCTCACAGTGCGCTCTCCATTTAGGGACATATCCAGTGATGGGATTCAGCCGGTTCGCACCGGTTCGCAAGAACCTGTTCTTAGAATTTCTTAAATCCCGAGAACCGGTTGTTACTCAGCTTAAATCAGGGGTTCTCAATTTTTCCCCCATGAACACCTTTTACTTATAACATATTTCGGTAAACCCCTCATAGAGAGAACCTGTTTAAAAAAAAAATGAATCCCACCACTGCTTATATCCCACCGTGTGGTCTGCACTCCAGAGTGTGTGGCAGCGCAGGTGGGAGGCTTTGCTTGCCACGACAAAGATGGGAGAGGTCACGACCAGAGCTGTACGTCCCTGGTCGTATTCCCATCGTTAGGAGTCGTAGGAGGGAGAGTCCTGGCCCGCCTTAGGGTGGGTCACACTAGATATACGTACACATGGCTTCCTCATTTCCCGGCTCCCGGGGAGTCCAGCCGTACTGTGATGACTGCTTGTTCTGACTGTTCGGCACTTGCTGGTCGAGTGCCCCTGTCTGCGGGACCTGCGAGAACGGTACCTCCCCCGGTGTCGGGGTAGAGATTTCATGGAACAAATCAATGCAAAGAGATAAATAAGGAGGTGATTAAAATGGAAACCTAATGCGATAATATACAATAATGAGGCCACGCGTGTGTCTGCCATTTTCAGCTCGGTTCCTCTCGTCTTCTGAAACAAATTGCATGTGGAGTCTATACACACGCCATGGAGCCTGATGAGAAATTCTTATTGAACAAGGAGTGCATGAATTACATCAGTATTACCTAACATAAGACGGACAACGAAAAAATACAGAAAAGAGTGGGCTATATAAGGGGACAAATAACGGACAGTATCAATTTCACTGCAAGTTGTCACATCAAATTTGGCCCTTTTAGTGAATAAGCTCGCCATTATGTAGAAAATGATTCCATTAGCGTATACACGTGGTCAGGCGAAGTAAGGTGAGGCTAGGTTAGGTTTAGGGTGTCGGTTAATTGGTAATGTATAGATACGCTACGCTTCCTTATTTTTCGTCTTTTTTCTCCTAGATTTTCACAGAACCATTAAGATACCTGTAAAACGTTTATCTGATGAGGCGGACAAAGGCTAGAAGTGAAGTTACGCCGCTCATTTTCCTCGCAAATCCACTTTTCTAACCTAATCTAACCTGACCAAACCTAATCTGAACTTTGTCCGTCAGGACAGATTAACGTTTTACAGGTATCTTAATGTTTCTGTGAAAGTCGGAAAAAAGAAAGACGCAAAATAAGAACGCGTAGCGTATCTACACATTTACCTGGCGATGATTTTTATTTCCACCTAATAGCTTACCAACAAAGCCTAGCATCCATCCCCACCACTAATTAAAAGAACCATCTGCCCAAAATGAAGTTCGTTAATTATTGACCGATTTTCATGAATTCCTTATATATACATATATATATATATATATATATATATATATATATATATATATATATATATATATATATATATATATACCACTAAAGAGACGTTCCGTGCCAAGTTTCATAAGAATTGCACGTGAAATAATTGAAAAAATCGCATTTTTTTAAAACTCGAAAATGCGGTTTTTCTTTGAGTGAGACAATGCTGATGAAAAAAATACTAAATAAACTTTGTATAATTCTCAAATGATTGCGCAAGGCAAATTTGTAAATTTCCCTTATACATTAGTGTTATTTTTCTTTTCATTTATACTCTCGTCTAGAGTATATTGCTTATTTATGAAGATAAGTTGCGTTGATCGTAAAATCTTCGTAACGCAAAATATTGTCCATTTATTACTCTTTCAAAGCAAAACTATCTAAGTCGGTGTAATGGTTGTAAAAAGAACAACAAGAAAGGCGGAACAGAGATATTGGCAAGAAAACGCAAACGACTATCTCCCCTCCGCTCCAACGAGTTTTTTGCTTCTCTGCAAACCAACATCAATCATTTCTGTCTATCATTCATGGATTTATTGTGGAGTAATATGTGGTATTCACATGGCACTTTAAGATTTAGCTTGTGCCTGTTCCCCCCTTTTGCAACGTATCATTTGCTCGAAGGCGAGGGAACCAGGAGGTACAACTTTCCTTACTGTCGCCTGGTTCACTAATGTCCTGGCAGAACTTGTTTTTTTTGGGTTTTTTTTTTGGGGGGGGGGCTTCTTTTTGTAAGCAACTCACTTCGTTTCCTTCTGTCCTACCTTCATGGACTGTATGATGTCTGAATCTGTTCCGAACATGTGTTAACTGCTGTCCGGCTGACTCAGGCGGATAGTCCACCGTGGACTGCCTACCCGAGGCAGGTTCAAGCCCCGCTGGGCCACAAGTTCAGCCAGATCTCTTTCCAGGGAAAGGCCCTGAGAAGGTACGAAATCAAGTGAATTCCGACGCCCGGTATGTGCCAGTCTTTGCGTGCTCTTCCGGGCCAGCCAGGCAACTCGGTATGGCGGTGGCCCTTGAGGGGCGCCGCGGCCAGTCCCCTGAACCCCGAGGGGGGTCGCCGGGAGGACCGTCGGTGATCAGCAGGGACAGTGTGTGTGTGTGTGTGTGTGTGTGTGTGTGTGTGCTGGCCATTTGGTATAGAGATGTACCATGGCTAATATAGGTGGCAAGGCTTGGAGGTAGTGTTGTAGAGAACTTGGAGTTGGGGCAATTCTTTTGGCTTCAAGCGAGCCTAGAGTTGAGGAGGGGGACAAAGGTTGAGCATAGCTTATTAGATAACTACCGGGGCCATGGGAAGCAATACTTTAGGGTCCTAGCGTGTCTAGAGTTGAGGACGGACACAAAGGTGGAGCATAACTAAGATAACTACCGGGTCTTCCCGCGTGCAGACTATCAGTCAGTAAACAAAGAGGGGAACTGATTAGATTTGTTGCTGTTGTGGACGGTCGGTGAGGAGGGTCTGTATAGAGGTTTTGCAGCTGACGTCATTAGGGGGGGTGCGGGGGTAGCGCGGGCCTGCACGGCCATCTTGGTAGTCACTTATCAAAGCAAACCTTAATGGCGGCTGCACAAGTGCTCTGTGTGTTCGTCGTGGGATACGTATGTTGTGCGGTTGGATGTTCTAACCGACACGGGAGAGATGCTGTGTCATTTTATAGATTTCCAGCGAATCTAGAAGAGCGGGGGAAGTGGATAGCAGCTGTGAGGAGGGAAAACTGGCGGCCGTCTGCTTCATCTCGACTCCGCAGTGCTCATTTTGTCAGCGGTAAATATTACAGGCAAGATTGATCATTCAAATTATTACATGAGGTAACACTCATTTTCATTTAGGTATTGCCCCGGGTCCCCTAGCTTACTGTGTTGCGGGGGATTACTCTGGAACAGGATTTACATGAGCTGGCGGAGGTAAACACGCACGGCGGCGCTCAAACAGGGGAAGAAAATAGGAAAAGAAATTCAGTGGAGGCAAAGTGCACAGAGGGGCAGAGCTCAGTGCTGGGTGGAGTATATAAGTGTACGCAGGAAAGTGACCAAGAGTGCGTAGTGTAAGATGACTTGCCGTCACGTGCCCTCACCTGTTTGCCTGCCTGTGCTGCATACCTAGGCCAACATAGGCATCACTGGTCAGCAACAGGAGATCGGCCAGGCAGAGGGACAGTCAGTCAACTGACCAGCCAGACAGTCAGCCAACCAACCAATCAGCTAGTCATTCAGCCAGCCAGCCAACCAATCAGCCAGTCAGTCAACCACCCAGTCAGTCATTCAGTCAGCCAGTCGGTCAGTTAGACACAGTCAGTTTACCAATCAACCCACCAGGCAACCAGTCAACCAGCCAGCTAGATAGCCAGTCTACCAGTCAGCCAGTCTACTGGCTACCCAGTCAGTCCGTCTACCCACCAGCCAACCAGACAGTCAGATAAATAAACCATAACAGGTATGATTTATGATGTGCTTACCTTTGTTGTGATGAGCTTGGTGTTAGGTACAGGACCTGGAGTCTTCACATTCTGTACGATGAAATACTTGTACGCCTCAAGGCTTTTGTAGGCCTTGAGCGACTGCCCTGTAAACAGCTTGCTCTTGCTGTTCACCAGATAGCTATATATATCATGGTAACCGATGTTGGGCAGGTCGTTTGAGGATAGCAGGGGAGCAGACTCAGGGTGTTTCCCTAATAAATAAGGATCTGTACCTTCAAAAGCACTGATTTTTTCGATGCATCTTAGCTTCGCAACATTCTCAACCGATCTCGCGCAATCACTTAACACACATGATGCTGAAGGTCCTGCCACATGCCCGCGGATAGTAACTTGGGGATGGGGCACACGTGGTCCGTCTGCTCACTCTGCTGGGGAGGTGACCACCAGCGGGTTTGCAGATGACGCACAAGGTGCAGACGACGCTATTTCGTGACGTCACTGCAAAACCTCGATAGTTTTGGCGGTGAGGACGGGGGGCTGTCTGTAAAGTCTGGGTCTTGCAGGCGGCGCAGGAAGACCTTGATGGCCCACAGCGGCGGGCGCTGGCTGGGTTCGGGCGTGAGGGAGGGTGGGTGGGTTTCATCAAAGTTCCCAAGTCCTTGGAAGTGTGCTCAAGGAGTCCCAAGCGTACGATAAACCTTGGGCATGTTTCACGAAAGCTCCCAAGCTCCCAAGCCTTGGAACTCTGCCTATCTCGCTCGCCGCCTTGGGAGGCCGTGCGGGGTCTCCCATGCGCTCCCAAGAGACCTCTTCTATTTAGAACACTGATCAGCTCTGGATCACTGGCCCGGATCTGAATCTGATCTGGATTCGCTCTGGGTAAATAGAACGCCTCTAGAAGAGCGACAGATCAAAACAAAGCGTGCGCGCGCACACACACACACACAAAATGGCAGGGCAGGATCCGTGCATACCGCGACTGCTCCAAACTTTCTTTGACCGGAGGAAAGATAGAAGAAGCCAAGATAGTGACATGGACGTTCTACCGGCAATCCTTGGCTCGGTCAACTGCATGCAGCAAGTCCTGGCAGATACAAGGAGGTAAGAAACTTATCATCAGGAGTGTGTGTGATGCTCTCAAATGATTTCTCAGATGGATATGGAAACTGGATATATTAACGGCCCCGTAGCTCAATTCCTACCTCATGAAGTACACCTCTGTTTTCATATAAGAGTTAAGATTCGTTTTATTAACTTGCCAGTATTTCATTATCGACCTGATGAAACATCACTAGCTCTTTTAACGTTTCTACAAATGTTCAGCAATCATTGAAACGCTTTTTAAAGCAAATTCAAGGACCATTTCTTTTATTGTTGAAAATAGGAAATAAGTATAGCTACCACCTGGGATGGCCCGAGCAGGTGGTGGGGGGTAGGGGCCCCCAATGTTTGTTGTGAGCTGGTCAAAAATTCTCAGTGAGTTGGTAAAAAATTGAAGTAGACACCAGTGTTTACTGAGTTGGTAAAAAAAAATTAGTAGTGAGATGGTAAAAAAATTTAAGGAAACTTAAAATTTTAGTTAAGCATGGCCAAAGCAGGAAGGGGTCAGGGTTTTGTTAGGTTTGTTAGGTTAGGTTTGGAGGCTAAATTTGGTAACCTATTGCTGCATAATTAGTTGTAGAAACTATAATATGGTAACAGAAGAACAGTTGGTTAAGTAGGAAATGAGATAATGGCATGTTAATAAAAGTGTTTATTTTAATGGCCCCCACCCCTGCATTAGTTGCAATGTCCCACAAATTGTCATCCTCACTCTTGTCGGAAAAGGTATGTTATCGACCCTGCCAGCCACAATATGCTAAGACACTTTTCTGTTCCTCTTTTTAGACTTCACGGAAGACACGACTGCACGTTCTCTGCCACGCTCGAAGAGATGGACGATCTCGCCTTTTTTCAACAGCTGAGACTGTCCAAAACAGCCTTCAACTACCTGCGCAGTCTCCTTCCACAGCAAGAGGTTGTCATTCACAAGAGAGGGAAGAAGAACATCACACTGAACGAGTCGCTTCAAGTTACCCTTTGTTTTTTGGCCAATAAGACAACATTCAGAGAGACTTCAATTCAGTTTAACTTCTCTATCAGTGCCACACACAAAATTGTACTCAGCATGATAAAAAAAATTTGTGCCTTGTTAACACACTTTATAGAGTGGCCAACCAACTTTGACATGACAGAGCAAGAATTTAGGGCTATAGCTGGATTTCCTGGGGTTTTGGGAAGTATTGATGGCACACACATTAAAATATGTCCTCCGGCCAACAGACATAATGAGTATCTTGACAGGACAATGCAACATACAGTCACGTTACTAGCTGTTTGTGATGCTAGGAAGAAGTTCACTTGGATTGCAACAGGTTTTGCTGGTAGCATTCATGACCAAAGGTGTTTATCTTTAAGCTCAATGGCAGACAAAGTGGCATCCTTACCAAATCAGTATTTCCCCCAAAATAGTTTGCACATAGTTGGTGATTCAGCTTTCACTTTGCAGGCTGGATTGATGGTACCATATAAGGACCATGGAAATTTAACCCAGGCACAAGTAATTTATAACCATAAACATTCAAAGACAAGATGTGTTATTGAAAACACATTTGGGTTCTTGAAAAACAGATTCAGGTGTCTTGCAAAATTAGAGGTCAACCTTGAGAAAGCTGCACCTATCATTGCTGCGTGCTGCATCTTACACAATGTAGCATTAAAATTTCCTGATTACCTTCAAGAAGCAAGCACCATGGACTCACCTAATGCATCTCCATCAGACTCTGTACAAGTTGACTCCAATGTCAATCCAAATGCTGCTGCAAAACAAAGAGCTTTATGCTCCATGCTCTCATAATTCCATACACAGGAGATGATCACTAGCCTTTGCTCATTAAACAAAGAGAAGCCTGGATTGCCTTACAAGGCTATATGCTGACTTTTATATACATACTTCCAGAGGTTTAGTTGATAGTTTAAAATTGATATTTTCTTTTATTCCTGGCTTTCATGCGAGCAAGGAGTTGGTGTCCAAATAGTTACTTTTTTACTTGTGAATACATTATATATAAAATAATTGTCTCATTCACTGTTGGTCTCCTTTAACATCTAACCAGAATTAATTATGCCTTTATTCAGAATCACTGTCTCTACGCCTCTTTGACGACCTTTTGGCATCCATAATGTTGTTAAATCGCTGCAGCTCTTTCATCAATGCTTGATCATTTTCAAGCTGTCTTTTTCTAAATTCTTTCCGATTTTCTTCATGTTCCGTCATTAACTTCAGCACCCCTTCGAGTGCCTCAGCATGGCGCAGCAATAATGCCCTTGTCTGGGCGTTGTGTGAGGCTGGTGTTAGCCTGACTTGTACATCCTGCCTCTGCCTGCTTCTTCCTGCTGCCGTTTCTTCAGTGCCATCTACTTGGCACCCAGACGGTCTGGTTGCGGCTGCCTCACCTTTTGGGACACGGCTGGAGGGCCCAGGAACCCCCTCAGGTAGCGCCGGCATACCACCAGGTGCCTCTGAGCTGAGCCTCTGAACAGTCGGATTCTGTTAGGGGTAAAAATTGATCTCTTTGTAGAGGGTGAAGCTAATTACCCAAACAACAAAGGAAGTATCTTGGACAATCATGAAGAAAGAGGAAAACATCACTGGACATATCACTTGTAGAAGTTAATGATCAAGGAGAGTGGGTGTCAGCATTAGAGTAGTAGTACAGGGGGATTGTAGCAGGTAATAAGTGAGTGGCAATAAATGTTACAGTACCTCACGTGCACCACTGTCTAAGATCAGAGTATTTGACGTGTTCACAGAATGGCTGTCACGAACCAATCCATGAATTTCATTATAGTAGGGAGGTATTGGCAGAGCTGCGGCACCAGTTGTTTTACTATTATCAACAAATTTTTTGTAGGCCCTCAGTAGATTCTTCCACTTGGAGTTGCACTGGTCTGGGGTGAAGTTCATCTGAAACTGTATATCTAAGTTACACACATGAAATGTTGCTGCGGAGCTGTGGGGTCTCATATTTCTCGGTGAAATGATAAGTTACTGAAAACTGTAACTAAATAGTCCTAAATAAGAAACTTAGAGAGCACTGACTATAATTTTTGGACTACTCTACCGACCTATACTTCTTAAAACTTAGCTCCAATAGCCTTCACATTGCCAATTTCAAAAGATTGTTACTTTAGTCACACAACTGGATCAACATAAGAAAAAAAAAAAGATAATAATTAAAATTATATCTCTACTAAATATATGTCAAACACCATACAGAAATTGATTCCACAGTAAAGCAGTGGTCTGATACTATACCTTACTATTTAACTCTAATGCAATCGCTTTCCATATGCATTTTTTTTTTTGGTTATTTTGTCCTGCAATTTCTTAAAATTAGCATTAACTAATTGAAGGAAAAGGTCAACCACAGCGGGCAACCACACTCCATCTTTCCCCGGGTTGGTACTGGCAGGATTGTTCAGGTCTGCATTCCAGGTCCTGTTTAAGCCTAGCACTGGGAGAGGAAAGCTGTCGAATTACAACTATGAAAGACATACCGTTAAGAAAGAATGCAGGTTACATTAATAACTCGCAGGAAGATTTCTCCTTCAGAAGTAGCATTGAAAACCATGGCAGTATCAACAATGATATGTTACTTGTAAGAGAGATTTGATATTCTAATTACTAAAGATTTTGACTCCATTTTTTCTTGGTAAATTTATACAAGTTAACTGAGTCTGATATTTGGTTTCTTGGCCACAAGTATTTTACACCCCCTCGCCCAGGGAAAAGTACTCATTTCAGACATAATACGAAACTAATCAGGACGTATACTATCATGGTGCTAACTCCTCGGGTGACTCGCTGTGGGAGGCTAGCCCATCAGTCAAGTCGCTGCACTACATATAATGAATTGGAAATTTATTTGATTTTTGGTGTATTTCTTTAAAGCTCAGCTAAAGTAACCAAACAAAACTAACACAAACCGAACTTACCCTAACTGTTATTTGCAAGGATAAAATTTTTAAACGATTGATGTCGATTTGTTTTACATCACTTTGGAATAAGTTATCCTTAAAAATTACTACATATCAGTGGATGGGGGTAGGGGAAAATATATTTTAAAGAAAAACAATTGTCAGATTCATTCAAAACCGATCAGAATAGACCAGCTAAAAATTCTATCCTTTAAAATAATATGCTTGACTTTGATAAAAATCTATAAACCAAAAAAATAAATAATATACCTGGAGCTTGTTCTGGAGCTGCAGCATGACCTGCGTTCTGATGCTCCAGCAACTGGTCAAAATGGTCAAAAACCAGGCTGCACTCTCCACATGCGTACCTATGGAAGATTAAAAGACACAATAAGTAGTAATATTGTAATACTAATGTCACTAAACCCAAGTCATAACAGGGAGGCTTGGTGTGGCCTGTATATCTCCCACAATTCTGTTGTTTAATACTTTTTACATCTTTTCTGCCTACAAAACCATTTCTGCAACATCATCTTACCTTATTATATGCTGCCTATTCATTATGGGAGGCGCTCTTGGGTAGTACACTGGAAATAAGGTCGGAGGAGATGCTGCGCGTACACGTGTGGAAGCTGGACTGCGGGCTCTTGCTCTTGCTCTTGCTGTACTGGGAGCGAATCCACAAAGCATGGGGAGGCGTTAATAGCGCCGTTTTCTTCCACATCGGCATGCTGGAACGCTCCAAATGGTTAAGCGGTGAGTGTATTTTGCGCCGATTTCTGTCGTTAGTTACACCTAGGTCCGAGGTGGTGTAAAACACATATATAATTATTTTTGTGCACAATTTGACCTTTTTATTAACTGTTTATAAGCTTTATCACCATAGAAGCATGTATATGCCATGCAAAAAGTGAAATTTTAAATGGAACACCCCAAAATATGCCTGAAAACGAGGCGGCTGACAGTCTGCCCTTAGTACCCCTTACCCTAGCGTCACGCATACACACAGCAGCTTACGAAATGAATATTATCCTCGCATATTTTCACGCCCGTGCTCTGAGGAGGGAAAGACGGTTTCGGGATCGTCTTGACCCCTTAGAATTAAGTGACAGTGAACTTATTCAAAAGTATCGCTTCCCTCGGCAAGAACTAACCCTCCTCTTTCAGGAGCTGCAGCCTCAGCTTGAGAGGAGGACAAGGCGTAGCCAGGCCTTACCAACCCACACACAGGTTTTGCTGGCCCTGAGATTTTTAGCAAGTGGCTCCTTTCAACATGTCATTGGAGACACTGCAGGTAACATTTATATAGTTTATTGGTGTTGCATGCTTCCGCCGCTCAGTGCATCTGCCATCACTTATTAATGTCTGTTGCCCTACATTGTTTTGCACCTAAATCTTAATGGTCAGGGAGAATTGTGGGTGCTACTATAGCGTGAGGTCTACCACACTATAGCGTGAGGTCTACCACACTATAGCGTGAGGTCTACCACATTGTAGCGTGAGATCGACCTACCGTTAGTACTATACCACACAGAAATGTAAAAATAAACATGCTATCATATATTTAGACAAATTTATACTACCCAACCTAACCTAACCAAACCTATACTAACCCAACCCAACCTAATCTAAACTAACCCAACGTAACCTAACATAACCTAATCTAAAATAACCCAACGTAACCTGAAGTAACCTAAAATAACCCAACTTAACCTAACATAACCTAAACTAACCCAACCTAACCTAACCCAACTTAACCTAACATAACCTAAACTAACCCAACCTAACCTAACCTAACTTAACCTAACCTAACCGGATGTTCTTTACCCTACATAACCTAACCTAATATAACAACCCAACCTAACCTAACCTAACCTAACTTAACCTAACCTCTTATTTGCCTGATAATCCTTTCCTGGATGCCTACCTTAATCCCCACACACACACCTGGCTGCAGAGCTAATCTGGCTGACTATTTTTATTGCTCTATGATCTAGTATGGCGGTAGACCTCACCCCTGCTCCTGCTGGGTAGGCCACATATGGCGGTAGACCTCACGCTATAGTAGCACCGAATTGTGCCTTCCCTTCAAGGGATTGAGTGGGGGCCTAAATCCTCAATAGGTTAGTTTATTTTCTTAAAGGGGGGTTGAAGGGGAGTGTAAACCCCCACATGCTTATGTTAAGTTACAGTAGTTTCCATATATACACTTTCATGTGTTACACAAGCCAGCATCAGCAGGCTTTGGTGTGGGCAAAGTTCCCAATAGGTTAGTTTGTCTTCTTAAAGGGGGGTTGAAGGGGAGTCTGAACCCCCACATGCTTAGGTGAAGTTACAGTAGTTTCCATATATACACTTTCAGGTGTTACACAAGCCAGCATAAGCCGGGTCTTGGACCGGATTTGCACCGTCTTGAGTGACAAGTCGGTGCAAGAAATCAAGATGCCTCCTACAAATATTGAGCGGAGGAGAATTGCTCGGAAGTTTTTAAGGATTCAAAACTTCCCAAGGGTTATTGGAGCCATTGATGGTAAGATTATCCTTTTTTTTTTATTTAGTGATGCTATTATAATTACACATTCCATTGAGATTCCCTTTGGGTGAAAGGTACCAGATTACCCCTTGCTCCTTTTAAGCATTTAAAAATTTGTAGTATTTAATTTCAGATGTTTCCATATCAAATTTATCAGTTTAATATATATATATATATATATATATATATATATATATATATATATATATATATATATATATATAGATAGATATATATAGATATATATAGATATATAGATATAGATAGATAGATAGATAGATAGATAGATACAGTGACTGTAATATGATAATTTAGTACTTTTATTTGTTTGCACAGGCACCCATGTTGCCATCAAGGCCCCATCTGTAGACGAGGCCCTGTATTTCAACAGGAAAAGGTATCACTCCCTGAACATCCAACTTGTTTGTGATGCTGATGGAGTGATACTCAGTTACTGCTCCAGATTCCCAGGTATATTATTTTTGAATTGCATAAAAATTTCACCTATCCATGTACTGTATTAATTATCATGCGACTGAACAAGATTAGTGTTACTGCAAAAGAAAACGGTGTGATAAGCCTTGACATTAGATATAAATGTGCAAGATCTGATATATTACTATGATATAGGGCTTAACTCTGCCACACCTATTTTAAATATACTTTACTGTGTTTGTCTAAGTTCATGTATATTAAATTCTAGGTTCTACACATGACGCCTTCGTGTGGGCCAACTCTGAGCTGAAACAGCGGTTTCAGGAAGGGGAGTTTGGGGACTTCCTGCTTGTTGGTGAGTATCTACATAAAAAGTGCATGAGTGTACCAGTATTTCAGAGCCATGTCTTATATAAAATAGTAACATTAACTGGCAGACCATCCATCACCTTAGTGACAGCAAACTTACACCTACTGCCGTATGTACCAATGCAGTCTTAATAGGTTGTACAATCTTTATGGCCATTTTTATGTTATCTGAAAAGAAATTGCTTCATACTTAACTTAGAAGATAACTTTTTCACAATACCATTTCATGCATGATAAGCAGGCCTGCTACATGACAAAACAATAAGAAATCTTATTTTGGATCATATTATTGCAGGTGACAGTGGGTATCCCCTTGAGCCCCATCTCATGGTGCCAGTGAGCAACCCCTCCACTGAAGCGGAGAACCGCTACAACAGGGGGCATGCCCAAACGAGGGTGATTGTTGAGCAGACGATTGGGATGTTGAAGAGTCGCTTTAGGTAATGAAGTGAAATAATGCTGTGTAGAGTAGTGCTTGCTATAGATATAATTGTTAAGTATTACAAACATTTTATTTGTGTCTCTATAGTATACTTTGTAGAGACACTTGTTATGAAGGAATCCTCTCTTTTAATATGAAATCTTGCTTCTCACAGGTGTCTGCACTCTTCTGGGGGAACACTGCAATATGCACCCATCAAGTGTGCAAAAATTGCAAATTCATGCATGCTACTGCACAATCGCTGCATCAAGCGTCGTATTCCTATTCCTTCTGATGTATGTACTAACCACATATTTTCATGTACTTTAAAGGAGATATCAATATCAAGGTCATTAGATTTGGCACAGTAGAGGCATGATCGGTCTTTCAATTGTTGTTTGAGTAATAGAAAATGGTCTGATGCATATTCATGGTATGAAAATATATATTTTTTCACACATAATATTGTCTTGAGAATTCCCAGGTTTAGGTAAAAATTTTCATTGTCATATTAAAAGACTACTCTTCTTATATCAACTTTTAAAGAAATGGAAAGTTCATCTTCAAACCCAAAGATATATCAGGCTCTCACAAATGTCATCAACTTATTTCCAGCTTCCACCAGTAGACAACGAGGAAGTGCCCCAGGCTGCCGTCATCCGTGCTGTGCAGAGAGGGCAGCGAGGACTTCAGCAGAGCTGTGCAGCAGGAGATTATACAGCATTTTACCAGCCATGAAGTAAGACAGGCAGACAGCACTGGCATGTGTTATTGAGTATATAAGGATTGAAAGAATGCCTTTCCATGTCTCAGTACATGTAAAATTATATAAGTGCAGGATTTTAATATCAAGAAGAATTCGCTGGCAAATGTTAGGTTAGAGTAATACAAATCTATACCAAAAGGAGTGTATATATTATGGTAACAGTATCACTTAAATATTACACTGACACAATACTATAACTACCAAATTAACAATATCCTGAATCACAGCACCAAGAAAATGCACAATATGGCATTACCCTGTAAATATCACAGTAACACTGTCATGAATCACAGCACGCAAAAAATTAATAAATATTTGAACATTATATTGTACATACACTCTTGAATCACAGCACCAAAAAATACTAAACATTTTAGAATTATAATGTACTTAACATAGGTGCCTCAATACTCCCTTCTTGAAGGCACTAAGTAATAGGCTGAAGGAAATACAGGTTCAGATAGGCTGTTCCAGAGTTAACCAGTGAAAGGGAAGAATTAATACAGGTACATAAGTGGTTTTATACAGTATAGGGGTGAGCTTGAGTAGAAAGACATGGTGTGAAGATTAAGGAATAAGGGAGGCATGCAGTGAGCAAGTTCAGAAGAGCAGTAAGTATGAAAATAATTAGAAAATGGAGAGCGAAGCAACAATGCAAAGAGATTTTAATGGTTGAAGACAGTTACAGAGAAAAGGTGATTGTAGAAGACAACTGACAGGAAACTTTTTTTTTTTTAAGGAGTTCCATAGCAAGAGCTACAAACTCCTGCAGAGAGGCCATCATGCCTCTCTGTGCTGCTGCCATGTTCTCCAGAACGTGCTGGTGCGTTGCAGCCATCTGCTCAATGGCCTGCACCAACCTCTGCAGTGCCTCCCCTTGCTCCCTCTGGATCATGACGAGAGCATCCAGGCTGCACTGCATATCCACTTGTGTGACCTGAGCTTGGGCGAGAACCTCCAGGTCTTTGGAGTGAGCAACTGCATTTAAAAAGGAAAACATTAATTATTTTATTTTTTTACTACAACTTACAAAATATATTTTTAATAAAGTTATGTCTTTTTCCTGAATTACTCCTTATACCTATATATAATACCCACAACTAAACACACATTTGCCAGAAACATGTATACCTAAAAACTTAGACCAAAGCAGCTGGAACAAAAACTGTTACCTGCAGGAGTTCTGCGCCTTCTTCTCTGGGCACCTGGTAGTGGTGGTTGGGAAGCAACAGGCCGGTGGGTAGCGGCAGGCTGGGAAGGGACAGGCCGGGAAGTGAAGGGCTGAGGAGTTGCAGCAGGCTGGGAAGCGACAGGGTGGAGGGTAGAGGCAGGCCGGGCAGCAACCTCACCAGCAGCTGCATCCGTGAAGCTGAAGATATATAAATGAGGGTAGAAGTAAATGTTTTCCTATGTACTGTACAAATAAAATACATTTAATAACTACATTGCTTGACTGTAATAAATAAATTATTGGAAAAGGTTACACATGACACATGTGCATACACTGTTCATAGGTATGTAGTGAAGAATAAATCTTAAGTCATACTTATTCACCTTATAGTGGTGTTCTCTTCTAAGTTGAAAATTTCAATAAATTGGGAGTCCCCCAATGAGACACCAACACCACTGCTGGTGGAAGGCTGCGGTTCCTCCACAGAACCTGACAACTCTGTAGAAAGAAAATGCTTGCATTAATTGAGGTGATATTCTGGCAGATATATATTCTTTTAATGCTCTGTTGCTCCTCTGTTTTTTATTAATACTACATATGATTAATTCCTATTTTCCATGCAGCTCAAAATTATCCCTGGACTGTTGCCTCTCCTCTGGCTAATTTCAGCAATAACTTAGGAAATATAAAAAGAAACTACTATAGAAACAGATTAAGGAAGTGAAATGGGATTGGTGGACTGATCTGTGGAGATGTGGAACTAGTGGGGGAATCCCCACCTGTGGAGATACCACAGTCCAGGGATCAATTTGTGCTGCATGGACCATAATTGTAATTTGTCTTTGTTTCCCTTACTCATTGTGGCACCCTGACTGTCGGGGAGTGGTAGTCCTGTGACTGCCACAGGGGACATCATCCTTAACACCACCTCCTCTACAGCTGTGTAGCTGGTGGTGTCTGAAGGTCCCCCACCTGCAGACATACAAAAGTTGCAATTATCAACCACTTAAAAGCTCTCATGTTAAGCTAAATTCATCTGTTAAATTTTGGCTTTAATACTTATTATGAGGGTAAATTTTGAGAATCATATACCTTTATTAAAGGAGAGAGGGTCTTTGCCCCCCTTAGTCAGCCGCACAAACTAGGTTTACAACTAAGCTACCGATAACGTTTTGAGCAAAAACGTTGGACTCACCGGTGCCTGCGAGGTGCCTCTGCTCTTTGCCCGCCTTAACCTTCACCAGGCTTCGTAAGTCTTTGAACTTGCGGCGGCACTCCTCTTCTGTCCTCCCGACACGGCTGACCTCGTTGACGAGAGCTGTCACCTCCTCCCACGCTCGCTGTTTTTTCTCCCCCGTCACTTTTGATCCCTCCAGCCTTCCTAGAATTATGTGGCGACGCCGCTCCACCTCCTCCACCAAGGTCAATGCCTCAGTTTCAGAGAATTTTGGCCTCCGCTGATGTTTTACGTATGGAAGCGCCATGGTTAGAAACTCGACTGTGGCGCCACAGTATGTAAACAATGCCCTCATGACTCACTCGGCGATAAGAGAGTCTTCTTGTGATTGGTTGCCTTGCGTGTGACGTCGAGTCAGTGACGTATCACCCCCGGCAGCCAATGAGCACAATTTGAGGCGTCTGCGCCAATCCCAGCAAACCTTGAGGTATGGCTTTGTTATGCTGGCGCACAGAAAACTGGCGTTCGCAAAGAGTAGAGTAAAATACTCCGCGTTACCTTAATGTTTTCCAGTATCGGGCCCCTGGTGACCCGATGGAGAGTCCCGTTGGTCTTGGTCTTGGCTACAACCCACCTCGGGGTCTGGCTCAGGCAGATCAGGATCAGGATCCACCAGATCACGAGAATCCAGATCTCGGTGGTAAATAGAACACGGGTTCTCCGGCCAGATCAGTGATCTAAAACGGATTCTTGTAAATAGAAGAGGTCTAAGGAAGGTCCCAAGCGTCAGACTGTAAACATGGCAGCCCGTGAACAACCCCGCCAGCACCGACTGAGGAATTTTCGCCCGAGAAGGGACATCTTTAACGAGTACGATGACATCGAGTTCAAGAAGAGGTACAGGGTGGATCGTGCTGGCCTGTTGTTCGTCACTGACTTGGTGCGACTCGTAATTGGCAACAGGACTGAGAGGAGCCGTGCGGTCACAGCGGAGCTGAAAGTGCCGTTGACTCTGCGATACCTCGCCACCGGGAAAATGCAGCAGTACAGCGCAGATGACTTTGGAGTTTCCCGGGCCACAGTCAGCAGAATCATCACCCAGACCGTGGATGCTCTCGTGACACAAGAGAATATGAGGCGGTTCATGGGCTTCCATTTAAACCGGGGGAGAGCAGCAGAGAATGAAGGCGGAGTTTGCCGAAATTGCTGGTTTTCCCGGTGTGGTGGGTGCTGTTGATGGCACCCACGTAAGAATAGTGGCCCCACATGAGCACGAAAAAGTGTACGTCAACCGCAAAAAATACCACAGCATCAATGTGCAAGTGTTATTTGATGCACAGTACAAGCTGCGGGTCATGGTGGCGAGGTGGCCAGGGCACGGATTCTAAGAGAGAGTGGACTCTGGGATATCTATGAGCAAAATCTAGCTGGCCCTGGGTGTTACATTCTCGGGGACAGTGGCTATCCCTCAAAGCGATGGCTGCCTACACCATACCCACGGCCACAAGGAGGACATCAAGCAGCTTACAACAGGTATGTAAATCTGAAAATCAAGTTTTAGGCCACAGTACCATATCATGAAACACCTCATTTATGTGCAGGAACACATATGTACGCTATTAGAATATGTTGAGGTGGGAAACCCAAAACTTAACCATCTTAACTTTGATCACTCATAATGTAGTCATGTTATGACAGATTGGTGTATTCCACGCACAGCCTTCCTGTATTGTAGGATCTCCTCCGTCCCTTGTGCTTTGAGGGTCCACCATTTTTTTTTTCAACTTCGGCGACATCCCTCATCACTTCACGAAATGATGCATTGATCTGGGTTGTGATCTTCTCCCAGACCTCCCCCCGTTGTCTTGCTGTGATGTGTTGATTATTTTTTTCCCCTCATCGATCCTCCAGTGAGCTGTTACCAGCACCAGGAGGAGAAGGGAGGCCTCCTTCCTCCAGTTTGCCTTCCTTTTGTACGGTATGCGGGAGGATTTCATCATGTTGCACCCCCTGAAAATGCAGAAAAATCAAGAGTTGATAGTGCCAGGAGGGAGTAACATTTTCAATAGTCAACCTTTTCCATTACTGAAGGTTTCTCCAAAAATCCTCTAATGGTAATATAATCTACTAGCTCACTCTCTCTCTCTCTCTCATACCTGGGGCGTCAGACAGCATGTGGTTTATCTTAATCCCCTCTCACACTTAAGGCACACCTTGCTTCCCCATGTGGCCCTAAGCACGCATCTATGCATTTTCATATCCTACTCTTCCTACATCACCATTCACTTCCTTTCTCTCTTCCTTAGGTACTTCAACCTCCCTTTCCTCTTTGCTATGTCCACTCTCGCTCCCTTCCTTTTAGACGTAACACTCCTAAATCAAGTTCTCAAGCCTACCTGTTTCACTGGCGTGGTTAGTAGGTGACTGCGAAGACACAGATAGACGTCTGCGCCTCTCCAGGGTGATGATGGAAGTGTTGAGGCCCGTATGTAGGCGGGGCCTGGCGGGGCGCCGCCCAGCTAAATGTTTGTTTACACCGTGGTGCAGTTGAAGATGCAGACGGAACAAAAATACGTGCACATATTCCTTTTAATGAAGACACTATCGCTGTATTTCAACTAAATATCAATTGTTTATATTTATAATTCCATAATTATACATAAGAAGTGTAATTTAGGTTAATTGAAGACATATTGGAGGTCAAAGCGACGCGGAAGATCGGCATTGCTGGTTTCTCCCAAGACCGCCCCCAATGCTCCCTGGAAGTGGCTTGTGGCGCGGTGATGAAACACGCTCAAGGAATTCTCCTTACTGCGCGTGACGTCACCACGCCTGGGAGAGCACTATGATGAAACCCACCCCAGGTCGGCCACGTGGCCCAGCAGGGTGTAGAGGAAGTCGCTCAGGAAGTGGCGCTGCACCGTCTGGATGAGGCGGCCCAGCGCGTACACGTCGGCGGCGGCGGAGATGACAGTGCCGCCGCGGGCCGCCTGGGGACACATCCAGTTTTAGGTGTCCAAATCCACGTCCCTGAAGCCGCTGTCCCCGCCCGGGCAGCGAGGCGAAGCCTAAGTCGATGACGTGGATCTCCAGACCTCCCTGCGGAGTGTGGCTCATCAGCACCTTGTCGCCCTTCAGGTCCAGGTGCACTAGGCCAGGGTTGTGCACCTGCTGCAGCTTGACGCTCAGGTTCAGCAGGACGTGCAGCAGCAGGTCCAGGGGGGGGGGGAACCTAGATAGACGTCCAGAGTGAGGCTGGAGCCACAGAATGAGGTGAACAGGGTGAGGGGCTGTGGGTTCACTCCCAGCAGCGCATGGGCGCCGCCTGCCCCTTGCAGGAGGCACAGAGCGTAAGCCTCAGCATAACTGTCTTGGTAATGAATACTTTCCTCACCACCACCTCACCGCCAGTCAACCAAGTCCACTGTGCCGTAGGCCCCTTCGCCCAGCCTGTTAATCACAGTCATTAGAGGTGGACACCCTTAGGCCATTCGGCGGTGACTGAAAAATCGCAGGTGGTTGCGGCCGATTCGAACTCGCATCACCCAGGACGCGACGAATGCGGGACCGCCACACTAACCACTCATCCACCGTCTCCCATGTTTTGAGATAGCAGCGCATGCGTACAGTACAAGATAATCCTTTTCCTCCTGAAGGTTCCTTTCATCCTGCTACACCTCCTGTTTACTCAAATTTTGAGTTGCGTTGGTTGGGCAACACTGGTCGAACCAACTTAGACACTAATAACGTCTTCCATTAGACACAAAACCTGGAGCCAGGTTCGGGCTTAAATCCAGACCCAGGTCCGGGTTTTCGCGCCATAAATGGAACGCATTTAGGCGGATATGTAAACAGACATTCTTCTTTTTCTTCATTTGACCTATATCGCTCCAGTACATGCACGATGGCCGAGCGAGTTGTTGCTGGGACGTCCCCTGCTATAAACGCAGCCTTCCTTGCTCTAGAGGAGGACGATGATGATGACAGCTTGGATTTGGTCGAGGACAACGTTTTCCTTGCCTGTATAGCAGATGAGATGAGGTAAACAGCGGGAAATTTCATACAAGAACGTAAAATTAAGCTTAGGTTTCAGCTCGTATTGTCGTGTTGTCATACAATAACTTATATGTTGAGGGTGGGTAGTAGACCTAGATTGGGTTGTTGTTGCTTTTTTAAGGAAATCCAAAGTAGCAGCACGTATCATAGGGAGCAGTTCCAAATTGGGTGTACTTCTAAATATTTGTAGTGTATTATTCGTTGCTTGATTTGGCAATTGTCCACTGGGGTTTTGTTCACTGAGAATTTCTCATGGTACCCGTGGAGTAGCTAGGTGATTGAGTTTAAATATTTGGGGACAGTTCTATGGAAGTATGGAAGGTGAGGTGACAAAGAGCAGTGTAGGGCAAACAGATATTAGGTGTGTTGGAGCGAGTTATGAGAGGAAGGAGTGTGAGCATGGAGGTAAGGAGGGGAATAAGGAACCGTATTATCCTGCCAACTCTGTCATATGCATCAGAGGCGTGGACATGGAATGCAGCACAACAATCGAGGAAAGGTGCAGTAGGAATGAGTTATATAAGAGGTGCATGTGGTGTGTCAGGATGGCATGGAGAAAGTAATGAAAGCGTGTGTGGGAGGTTTGGTATGGGTGTGGCAGCGAAAGGAGTGGAGTGTGGAGTGGGTGAAGCGTGCTGCGTTGAGAAGGTTTGGACATGTGATGAGAATGGGGGAGAATTAATTCGTGAGGAGTGTATGAGGGAGGGGCGTCAGAGGAAGACCACCTGTGAAGTGGATCAGTAGGGTTAGCAAAAATTTGGAGGAGAGATTTAGAAGTAGCAGGATTGAGTGTGCTGAGAGGGAGTGCCAGAACAGAGAGAGGTGGAGACTCTTCTACCACGGCCCCCCCTGGAGGGAAGGTCCTGTGAGTGAACATGGCCTTGGAGATATAGATAGATAGACCCTCATTTATAGATGATCCGGTGTGACACCCAAATTCGTCTGGCTATCCAAATACGGTACATCTGGGTCTGATCTGTGCGTGCACAAAACCCAGTTATTACAAACAAAATTTGTTGTTAAACAGAGAATTGCCAAAAATGTATGTTGAGATGCATCAGCGGAAATTTAGCTGTCGTCTCGCTAAACAATTTTTTTGCCAACCCTTTGTTTCTCAAGTTTAGTTAGCAAACATTGGGTTCTGCACCTGTGCATATCAGACCCGGATGTATTTGAACAGCTAGACAGACTGATTTGGACGGGGTGTCATATGGTACGTCAGAGTATTAGTCTTATTTAATGTTTGTAATACTTTGCTTTTTTTAGCTAATTTAAGAGGTGGCTGTAGGGACATTTGTAGGCAACATTGAACAGCAGTTAATAGTAGGTTGTAGTAGCATAGTGTTGTATGAGTGTAGGAGAAAATAATTTTATCGTATCCGTCTTTTGCTGCAGTGAAGCACAGAATACTTTCCTTACCTTTATAAGAAACTATTTTTTCACATATAATTTACAGAAATAAGAATGAAAAATGTGTAATATAACTGGGTGATAATTACTATGTAACACGTCAGCTGTAGGTCGTTAAGGGAGGTCGCCGTCCTCAGCGACAGGACACATACTGGTCCTTGCCAGTCTGTCACCGGTCGGCGTATGGGGGGCGTCTTGGCCTGACTTCAGGTGTGAGGTCAAGGGGTGAATCTTACCATGGGCGTCGTCCGCCACCCACTGGACGGATATTAAACGGCCACCGGTAGCCGTTCGGTTGCACGTCTACTTTGCCACCAATGTGGTCGGGGAGCGGTGGGTGTGAATCGCAGCATTTTGCGGTCGCGGGTGGTCGTTAGCAGGTCGTAAAGTCAATGTGACTGTAGCTTTAGTCACAAAAAAAATCACGTCAGTGTGATTATCCCAGTCTACTTAATTTAATATGGTAAATCTATCGAGTCCATGAGGAACATGATGCCTCCTTCAGTTCAATGCTTGGGACCCTGGATGACCTTTCCTTCTTCCAGCACCTTAAATTATCCAAAGCTGCATTCAACTTCCTCCATCAACTCCTGGAGCATGAGGAAGTTCTCGATCAGGCATATGCAAGAGGAAAACAAAATTCCTCTTAGAGTGCCTCCACATCACCTTGTGGTACCTAGTAAACAAAACAACCTTTCGTGACATTTCCAGTCATTTCAATATTTAAATTAGTTCTGCATCAAGGTTTTTTTATGAGACTTTGTTGAAAATATGTGCTATTTCCAGGAACATTATAAAGTGGCCCTCAGATTTGCATCAAACTCAGACTGAATTTTAAAACATTGCTGGTTTCCCAGGTGTAATTGGGGCCATTGATGGAACGCACATTAAAATTCGTCCTCCTGCTAATCACAATGAATATTTAGATAGGACAATGTCACATAGCATCACTCTCCTAGCAGTGTGTGATGCAAATAAAAAGTTTACTTATATTTCAACTGGATTTCCAGGCAGTATTCATGATCAGCGGTGCTTGTCTCTCAGTGCCTTAGGTGGAGATGTGAGATCCTTCCAAATAGATTTTTCCCAGGACAGGATGTCCATCTTATTGGTGATTCAGCTTTTACTCAACAAACAGGAATGATGGTGCCATTCAAAGACCATGGCAGGTTATCAGAATCACAAAAATATTACAATCATGCACTCTCTCCGACACGTGTTATCATAGAAAATGCTTTTGGTTTCCCCCAAAAAACAGATTTAGATGTCTCTTAAAATTAGAAGTTGATTTGGAACATATGTCAAACATAGTAGCTGGATGTTGTACACTACACAACTTGGCTTTAATGTTTCCTGATGGTTTGCTTGTACCAAGGGAACCAGATGTTACACCTGTTGTGCCTGTTAAGGATGATGAAGCTTACCTAGCAAACGCTACTGCTGCAGCAAAAAGGCAAGCTATTTGCTACACAGTGGCAGGTAACCTGCAGCAATAGTGTTTCTTGAAGTAGTTTGTATTTTGGGAAGTTATAATCACATTGTACATTGTTCCATTATGATGTGGCCGTTATCACATGGCCGTTATCACATGAAGTATTTCATTGTTTATTTATTTTATTTATTTATTTTTTTTTTTTTACGTCGTTGCCTGTTGCGCCGGTAGGCATCTTCCTGGTGGGGCCTGATAGTCGGCCCAAGGCTTCTTCCAGGTGGGGCCTGATGGTCGGCCCAGCCCGTTCTGGCGCAGGCGAGTGTTTATAGTGGCGCCATCTTGCATTGGCTCATGCTGCCCCCCGGAACTCGTTCTTGATTCGCTTGGACGGCTTCCTCTAGAGTCCGGGTTGATGGGTGGTCTTCAGGACAGCATGTGGGTAGTTTTAAGCCACTCGGCGGTGGCTGAAAAATCCGAGTGGTAGCGTGGGGATTCGAACCCGCGTCGTCCATCACGCGGTGAATGTGGGCCCAGTACGCTACCAGTTCGGCCACCGCCTACCCTTGTAAACTATCATGGTGCTTCAGTTCTATCATTCAATCAGCACAAACAGGGCTTTGGGAATTAAATTAGTCCTGTCCCAAAGCATGAGAAAACAAGTTAAAAAAATGTTTGTAACATATACGATAAACTTTGCAAGTAACCCTAAAAACTTAGATATTGATTTTTTTTTTTATTGATGACAGAACATTTTTACAATGGGTCGTATTACAAGTCGAATCCATGAAGTTTCGGGTCCCATCATAGTTTAGTCTAAGTGCCGTATTACAAGTCCAATCCGAGAAGTTTGGGTTTCTACAGAATTATTCATCTCGAACTCTGTATGGACACGAAACTTCTCGGATTGAACTTGAAATGCGGCCCCTAAACCAACCTTTGTATAGACCTGAAACTTCTTGGATTTAACTTGTAATACGGCACCTAAACCAAACTTTGTATGGACCTGAAACTTCTTGGATTTAACTTGTAATACGGCACCTAAACCAACCTTTGTATGGACCTGAAACTTATCGGATTTAACTTGTAATACGGCACCTAAACCAACCTTTGTATGGACCTGAAACTTATCGGATTTAACTTGTAATACGGCACCTAAACCAACCTTTGTATGGACCTGAAACTTCTTGGATTTAACTTGTAATACGGCACCTAAACCAACCTTTGTATGGACCTGAAACTTATCGGATTTAACTTGTAATACGGCACCTAAACCAACCTTTGTATGGACCTGAAACTTCTTGGATTTGACTTGTAACACGGCCCAATGTGTCTTCAGGAACTGCCATGCCATGATGATGGTGAATAATAACAACAGGAAAAAAGGTATATAAAATCAGTTTTTGTAATTTTAATGCAAAAATATCTAAAGGTGAAAACATCAATGATATGGAGACCTTAGGAGTCTTAGTGAGCGTCCGAAGGCTCAATGCATTCAGGCTAAAAATTGTGCAAACAGGGTACAGGTAACTCGATTTACGTGAGCTTGGTTTACACGTTTTTATTTTAAATAACGCGGGGTCCAAAATCCAAATAAATGTTTAATTTACACGTTTTTTCACATACGCGATATTTTATGGAGTGGCCACCAGATGTCTGACGCAACTGGACTCAAACGGCGCCGCGGCCACACAGCTGAGCTCAGTTCTTCCCGCGCGCCACTTGAACATCAGTACAGTACCCACGCTGCCACGCTACTCAACAACAACACCCTCGCTGCTGTGCTACCACGAGGGGAAGGGCAGTCAGAGGAGGAACCACGAGAGGGAGAGGAGTCAGAGTGATACAGTAGGTAATAAAAGTACAAACCTACCTCTTGTTTGTTTTACATTGTTTTTTTTTATTTACGCGACCTCTTCAAGGACACAATACTCGCGTAAATCGAGTTACCTGTACTGGGTTTCATCTCATAAATCAAGGAATTACTCTTTGCTGCTTTACACACATGTGACTCCTCAATCTGTGACCTATGTAGCAGAGCTGCCCAGACTACAAAAATATATTCTTCCTTATCAAAATACACATGACAAACTTTCAGTGAGCAAATAAATATAATGTACACAGTGGTACCTCGTGATTCTAACGCCTTGTATCATGATCCCACCCATCTGTGTGTGAGAGAGAGAGAGAGAGAGAGAGAGAGAGAGAGAGAGAAAAAGACACCGGATCATATCCGACCTACATCCTAAAAACAATCGTACAATATCCGGGAAGAAATAACTCGTATGTTGGAGAGAGCGAGCCAGGACGCAGTATGCGCGTCCTCTGATATGGTATGGGGCACCCAAGGACGCAGTATATGCGTCCTCATGTTGAAGGAGTTAAACGACAATGATGAACTATGTCTCTCTTAACCCCTTCAACACGAGGACGCGTATACAGCGTCCTTGCGTGCCCCGTAGCATATCAGAGGACGTATATACAGTGTCCTGGCTCGCTTTAGCCAGCACAGGAGTTATTTCATCCAAAATATTGTACGATTGTTTTTAGGATATAGGTTCGATATGATACAGTGGCTTATTTGACTTTCACTGCTGTTATTGTATAATAACGTAAGTATTTCGCGTTGACCGAAGTCAGTGGCTGTGGAATACCAATGCGCTGATGGCGAGCCCGCCGCCACTGCCTCCTCGAGCTCCCTCCTGCTCTCGGCTGAGGCGTGCTTAGCTGCGCCCCGTTTTACTTGTGAGCCGCTGGGTGGTAGCCTGTGCTTAACCACAGGGAGCAGTGTGGCCTCCGCAGCAGCCCGGTCCGCAGCCTCGTTCCCTGGAACGCCGGCATGGCTGGGCACCCAGTTGAAATGAATTACCCGCCCCTCCCTCTGCATTCCTTGCATCCGGGCGTGGATGCTGGTAAGGAGGGAGATGTTGTCGGTAGCGGGTTCGGCGAGGAGGGACTGAATGGCCGGCACCGAATCGCAGTGGAGGACGACAGCCCCCACGCCCTCCTCCTCAGCGTGTTTCAGGGCCCAGCTGATGGCAACAAGCTCCGCCTGCGTCGATGATGAGCCATCCGACAGTCAAATGAGCTCTGTGTGCCCCGCCGTGACAAACGCTGCACCGACGGCCCCTGTGTGGAGGTCGACAGAGCCGTCGGTGTAGTAAGTAGCTGCCCGAAGGTGCGAGACTTCCTCCACCCTCGCTGCGGCCTCCCTTGCCAGCCTCTCCTCAGACAGAATGGCCTTTTTTGATGGCAGGGGCTTGATGGTGGCGGTGAAGGACCGTAGAGCCCAAGGCGGTGGAGCCACATAGGCCGGGTGGGGCGCGTCAGGCGTCACGATGGAGGCACACGCCAGGGCATGTGGCCTTAGCCTAGCAGCTGCTACCGCCGCCCACAACCTTCGTCGGAAAAGGTCTGGGTCTTGTAGGAGGGCCTGCCCCACGGAGTCACGGAGTGACTCCGACCCCCTGAGGCGGAGCAGCTTAACTTGGTGGCTGATGGAGAGTTGGTTGACCCTGGTGGAGATGGAGGGCAATCGGGCCTCGCTCTTAGGCACACGCATTTTGTCCTTCTCAGGGCCCCGAGAATGTGGCGGAGTGCCGCGTTCTGGGCCACCTCAAGCGGCTCGAGTGCAGCAGGGCTAACGGTGAGGAGGCATGGCGACCCATAGTCCACAGGAGCGCACCGCCTGGACATAAAATCGCCTCGGCACCCTGCCGCTCGCACCGCCTCCGTCCGTGCCAGGGCGCGCATGATGTTGGTGCGGCTCTTCACCCTCGCACTGAGAGAGGCGATGTATGGCACAAATGAAAGCCGTGAGTTGATGGTCATGCCCAGGTACTTGTACGAGGGCACCCACGGTATCGGCTCGCCGCCAAGCAGGTCCCACGAGTTGCCAAGTGCCTGGCTATATAGTGCATTGTCTCACCACCACCTCGGCTCAGGGACGCGGGAACTCCGGTCTCCCCCTCCCTGCCTCTACCTTATATTCATCTCGCTGTTTCTGTTCTCGTTCTTTCTTCATTCCTTATACATCCTTCCTTTAGTGTGTGTGTGTGTGTGTGTGAGAGAGAGAGAGAGAGAGAGAGAGAGAGAGAGAGAGAGAGAGAGAGAGATAAAATGCTTCTCCCAATCTTCCTTCTTATCACTGAGGTGTCAATCTTTTGACCCCCCCCCCTCTCTCTCTCTCACACACACACGGCGTTTCGGCCATTTACTCCGTAATATCAGTGCGTATTGCCGGTGAATCAGTGGGATACTTTCCATGATCTTACTTACGTCTGTGTCTTTCCCTTCTCTCCTCCACTTTTCTACACAAATCTATTTCTTTATCACAACTAATATAAGGAAATAAAATTCAGCAGACACGCGTCATGTACGAATAATGCAAATTTCTCAGTATATTTATGCGTACATCTCAAAATTATCAAATAATTTGTCTCTTTATGTGCACCACTTAATTTTGCATGTTTTTATACTTAATACATGATGATTATATTGATATTATGGCTGAAAACTTCTTGTAATCAGAAGCGACATTTGACATTGTAAGGGAGAGGCAGGGAGGGGAGGCCGCGTCCTTGAGCCAAGGGGGTGGTGAGTAATGCACTCACTAGCCAGCCACTTGGGAACTCAAAGGAAGAGGAACTTCACACACATACACATATATCATTTCTTTCTCATTATTTTTGTTATTTTCTGTTGGATTTGATTGTTACTGTCAAGTACAAATGCGCACGAGACACTTACATTATTACACTATAATAATATTGAAAGTCAAATAAGACACCATAGCATACACGAAGTCTCTAGGTAGAGCCAGAAAAAAATATGGGATCACTCGGCAACAACTAAAACAAAATATAATTATGACGCCAACGTCGGCGTCTCCGTATATGCCACGGGCGCTTCATGATGCCGACATCGGCGTCAGCTATGGAAAGGGTTAATCACTGTCATCAATACTTGTCAAATTTCTTTTTTTTTTTTTTTCATGATTTTCTAAACTCCGCTCAATCGCACGATGATGGCGAATAAGTTCCTTTAATAAAAGCTCTCTAAATTGTTCCTTTTTCTCTCCATCTACTTTCATTTTCTGTAGTTTTCTCTTGATATCTCAATACTAGCCTTCAGGAGAGACTGCATTTGGGCATGGTGGGATGATGGGGTCAGTCTCCTGGCATCTCTGCGTCCTCTGCGGCTAGTATTACTTGGTTCCCCTATGGCTCCAGGTCCTCTAACAGGGTCATCTGGTCCATCTGATGAGAGAACTATCATCAAGGTGGCTAGCAGGCTCCTGTGGTGGCTGGTCTTGGGAGGTGCTAGCAACACCCGGATGAAATGCCCTGGCGTCTTGAATTTCTTTTCTTGGGAAATCTGCAAAGATATGTATCACTGTCTTTAATAATCATTTTATCTGAACTTTTGAAGGTCTGCCAAATTTAACTGCAGAACTTAGCTCAATATTTGTTGGTCATCACCCACCTTATGTTTTAATGGCCTCCTGCAGGAAGATGTCATGAAGGATTGAACAATGCTTTGGGACCCAAAGGCAAGCACTAATAAATCATGGTTGTACATAGACATCCATTAATCAAGTAAAGTGATGGTTTGTGAGCTTAGTAGAAGTGAGGTTGTGGATTTTGTATGCCCATATAGAGTGGGAATTGAATGTGAAAAAGAATGCAAAATAATTTTGAGTAGCGAAGAAATGGAGGAGGTTAATGAGTTTAAGTACCTTGGATCAGTTATGTGTAAGCATGGTGGTACGAAGGGAGATACAAGAGAAAGGGCATTGCAAGGAAGAAGGGTGGCAGGGTCTTTGGGACGAATCATGAATGGCAGAAGTGTGAGCATGGAGGTAAAGAGGGATTTGAGAAATACAATAATAGTACTAACCCTCGCATATGCAAGCGATACATAGGCCTGAAATGAAAGTCAGGGGCTGGTTTCATTAAAGGTCCCAAGTCCTTGGAAGTGTGCTCAAGGAGCTCCAAGCATGCAGTTTCATCAAAGGTCCCAAGTCCTTGGAAGTGTGCTCAAGGAGTCTCAAGCATGCTTGGGACTCCTTGAGCACACTTCAAGGACTTGGGACCTTGATGAAACCGGCCCAGAGGTCTAGAGTGCAGGCAGTGGAAATGAGTTATTTGAGGAGTGCTTGTGGTGTGAGTAGAATGGATGGAATGAGTAATGAAAGTGTGTATGCGCTTTGGAATGTGTCACAGTGGTGAAGGGAAGATGTGTGGAGTGGTGGAAGAAGTGAAACGACTGACTTTTAAGTGGTTTGGTCACATGGAGCGAATGGAGGAGAGTAAGCTGACCAGGAGGGCGTATGTGAGTGAGATAGAGGAAGGGAATGTTAGAGGACGACCTCCAGTGAAATGGAGAGATAGAGTACAGGAGTACGTTAGGGAGAAGGGGAAAGATCCGCGAGAAACTTTGAACAGGCAAGGAGGGGTGGGAGCTCGTAGGAGCAGGTGTCGATGAGATGATGATGAATAAACATGGGCATGTGGCCATATAATCTGAAGTATTTATTATCGATTACATAACGATAATAACTCACTACTATGTCTTTTGCATTTAAATTTAATTAAGAGGACTAAATGATGTACATCTCGTATTAAAAGTTGGGTTAACAGAAAACTTCGTTGTTACTTGCGCTAGGACGTCCAGAATCAAAGGGACATCTTATATTCATGGCTAGGTTCCCTTGCACAACTTCTTGAATTTCATCAAAATAGGCTGGTTTCCGGATTGCTGCAGCTCCTGATGTTTATGCATTGTCTGTGAACTTCTTGTATGAACGCAGGAGATTCTTCCACTTGTTGCAACACTGATCCATGGTGAAGTTTTTTCTGAAACTGAATTTGGATTTGTAATGGCATGTCTAATAGGTTGCTAAACTATTTTCACTGAGGTTTTTAACATTTATTTTTCTTTACTTTAGAGTGAAAAAAAACAAAAAAACGTAGGCGTTGCTCCTATAAATGAACCAGAACAATGTAGCCAAAAAAAGAGTCAACTGTGGATGGAGAGGTGTGATACTCCCCTCTTGAAAGAGTTTGTGGTAGGTAGGAGGAAATACAGAAGAAGGGAAGGCTGTTCCAGAATTTACCAGTCAAGGTACTACTACTACTACTACTACTACTACTACTACTACTACTACTACTACTACTACTACTACTAGTACTACTACTACTTAGCAGTTAACACCAGGTTCATTTCCCTGTTTCTCGATCATTTGCTTCACTTTTTTTTACAGCAGAGGAGTCAGTTCAAGGGCATTAAAAAAAGTTAACATGTTAAAAAAAAGCCCGATACTCACTGCTCCTAAAGAGTTAGAGGAGTGGCCGAAAGATAGGTCAATTTCGGGAGGAGAGATGTCCTGATACTCTCGTCTTGAAAGAGTTCAAGTCGTAGGCAGGAGGAAATACAGATAAAGGAAGATTGTCCCAGAGTTTACCAGCGTGAGGGATGAAAGAGTGAAGATGCTGGTTAACTCTTGCGTAAGGGATTTGGACAGTAAAGGGATGTGCATGAGTAGAAAGTCGTGTGTGGCGAGGCCGCAGGAGGAGGGGAGGCATGCAGTTATCAAGTTCGGAAGAGCAGTCAGCATGAAAATATCGATAGAAGATAGAAAGAGGGGCAACATGGTGGTGAAATTTAAGATGTAGAAGACTATTAGTAAGAGGAGGAGAGCTGATGAGACGAAGAGCCTTAGACTTCACTCTGTCCAAGAGAGCTGAGAGCTGATGAGACGAAGAGCCTTAGACTTCACTCTGTCCAAGAGAGCTGTGTGAGATGCATACTCCATACGAGGGCAGACAAGGCCCCTGTAAATGGATAGCAACTGTGCGGGGGAGAAGAACTGGCGGAGACGGTACAGAACGCCCAGCCTCGAGGAAGCTGATTTAGTAAGAGGAGATATATGAAGTTTCCAGTTGAGATTTTGAGATAAGCATAGACCGAGGATGTTTAGTGTTGAAGAAGCTGACAGCTGAGTGTTGTCAAAGAATAGGGGATAGTTGTTTGGAAGATTGTGTCGAGTGGATAGATGGAGAAAATGTGTTTTTGAGGCATTGAAAGACACCAAGTTCTTTTTGCCCCAATCGGAAATAATAGTAAGGTCTGAGGCTAAGCGTTCTGCCGCCTCCAGCTTGGAATCATTTAGTTCCTGTTGGGTGGGTCTTAATGCAGAGTAGAGTCATCGGTGTAAGAATGGATAGGACAGTTGGTTTTGGAGAGAAGATCATCAATGAACAACAGAAAGAGAGTGGGAGATAGGACAGAACCCTGCGGAACACCACTATTAATAGGATTAGGGGAAGAACAGTGACCGTCTACCACAGCGGAAATAGACCGGTCAGAGAGGGAACTGGAGATAAAGGTACAGAGAGAAGGATAGAAACCCTAGGAGGTTAGTTTGGAAAGCAAAGATTTGTGCCAGACCATATCAAAGGCTTTTGATATGTCCAGCGCAATAGCAAAGGTTTCACCGAAACGGCTAAGAGAGGATGACCAAGAATCAGTTAGGAAGGCAAGGATGCCCTTGCGGAACCCATACTGGCGATCAGATAGAAAGTCAGAAGTGGAAAGGTGCTTTTGAAACTTCCGGTTAAGGATAGATTCAAAAGCTTTAGAGACAAGAAAGCAAAGCTATAGGATGATAGTTTGAGGGATTGGAACGGTCACCCTTCTTAGGCACAGGCTGTATGAAGGCATACTTACAGCAGGAAGGAAAGGTAGATGTTGACAGGCAGAGGCGAAAGATAGGGAAAGATAGGGGGATGCAATCCCCGTATCCTCTTTCTCTTTCACATCTTTCATTTTCTCTGGGTTCTTGAGTGTTTTTAGGCTGCAGAAAAGGCAGTGTATAGTGCTGCCACACCTCCCTCTCTACCGGTTTTGTCTCATAATAATAACGGAGGACAAATACTTCAGGCATGCATACTAATCATCCTTTCAAGAAAAAAATATGACAAATATATTTCCGTTTCAAATTACGTACATTAACAGGTACCATACCTTCATATTTAATTTACTGGCAAAGCTCCAAACCTTTTTTTTCTTCACCATCTTATCTTGTAGTTTGGAATAATTCCCCTTAACTAATTTTATTAATTCGTCAACTATAATAGGTTGCCAGTGCTCTTCACCTTCAGCAGAGTTGAACTCTGGGCTCAGTAATTCTGAATAAAGAAATGTGGGCAAAATAAGAAAATTTTCAATATATATATATATATATATATATATATATATATATATATATATATATATATATATATATATATATATATATATATATATATATAGACACACACACACACACACACACACACACCAGCAGGGCTATTCAGGACGATTTTGCAAGTTTTTGCTGATAACTTCTTACCATCGAGCATTTTGGGATCATGTTTAGGCAACTTTACCAACTCCCGTGTTACCCTGGGGTGTTGTCCTGAATTACCCCAGGTTGCGGATATGGCCGCCATTTTGTTTTCCGTGGAGCAATTTTTTTTTATTCTTACAATGGGACGTTGTCAGATAAATTCTACATTCAATACTGTATAATACGTAATGATCGTCTTTATAGTTTCTCCTCCACAGACCTTACCAGGACCAACTTCTAAAACGTAAAAAAAAGAACCTTTTTATTTTAATTTTAGGAGGGTTGACGTATATAGCAAAAAAGTTGAACTTTACTTCCTATATTTTAGATTTGGAAATCGAAGAACCTTAGCCGCTAAGGACGATTACAGCGCTGTCAGAAATTTGTCCCGTATTACCCCAGCTGTCCTGAATAGCCCCGCGCTACGGTATATATATATATATATATATATATATATATATATATATATATATATATATATATATATATATATATATATATATATATATCTTGCAATTTGTGATTTCATTAGAGAAAAAGTCAACCAATATGATAAAAACGTAATGTATTTTAGAAATGTTGCCAGGTGGTTCCTACATTAATATTAAATACACCTAAAACTACATTAATCTTGATTTGCCAAACTGAGATTTAAATTATAAACAATGAAAAATCTTTACCACAACTTTGTTCAAGTTCTCCCACTGCTGCTGCAGAATGGCCTTCAGCTCCTCTTCCTTGGTGCAGCTTCAAGTGATCAAAGATGCCTTGTATTGTGTTGAATTGAACATCACACAGCCAACAGACATACCTGTTAAAGATGTGATACATGAATCCATGTGTATAATGTAATAATAAATAGAATAATCAATTATGGTGCCAAATGAAACATTTGGTACTTTGGAATAAAGGTAGAGGGTAAAGTTGGGGGCATATGCTATAGCAGCATGTGGCACCTGTATTCATTTCTATCTTGTCTGGGTAAGAACCTATTACCCCAGGTCACGGGGTCAGTGTGACATCCAGGTTACCACAGTTCCCTCATGTACCCATTCATTAACCACCTCGATAAGGAGAATGAACACTTAAGTGGGATGTGCATTGACTGCCTGGGCCAAGATTTGAACCTTGGCCACCAAATTCCTGCAAACGCTGCCAGATGAGCCTCCTGTTCCAGGCTACACGGCTTACTGTAGGGCAGCCTCAAACTCTGTGTCGGACCAGAGGCTCTCCTGAAGGACGACTCTCGGGCTGGCTGCAGCAATGGACCACCATAGTTGTGAGAAAGACCCTCTAGATTAGACCAAGTAAAGCAAGTAAATACGTGCTCTTTCTCGCCATGAACTTTGTGGGCGTTCCCTTGACCTTTTCCACTAAGGGTTGTCTCTTACAGAAACAATCAAGTGAGAAAGGTTGGCTTCTGGTAGCGTACCATGTGCCCATATAGGCTAGCTGGAGTTGGCATTGACGGAGTATGCGGGCATGTTGACTGAGTCAGCTTCATGGAGTAATCGCTGGTTTGACAGTCATTCTAGCGACTTTCCATGATTCTGTGTAAACACTTATTACAATAAGCAAATAGAGGCACCAGAAATAATAGTTTCATCCTCTCAACATGCATCAATGCAGTCTAACAACAACAATAAAATTTAACAAAACTAATTTGACCTGTTGCTCTCAATTTATCGTTACCGTTACCGTTGATGAGGTTACAGGCCCCATAAATTGTCTGTCGGTTTTCATAATAAACGGATAGTAAACTAACTGATTATAATAATGATGAAACATGTCAATCACTATTGATTAATTGAGAGAATTCATAACTATGGTTATTAATTAGTGTCTGTACTCAAAGGTAAATTGAGTATGATGAATGTTCAGTGTGTGGGATATAATAGTTGGATATTTGTGATACTATAATGAAAATATTAGACCTGAACACTGAACTAATGGGTGTATGTGCTATTATTCGTGAAAGCAATTAAGACACTACGATGTTTGAGAATAAGTGCATCGAGGACTATTATTGAGGCTAACGTTGTAAATGTTGACGGCCCTCGTAGAGCGCTGCATCAGCTGCGGAGCACGGACTGAAATCTCATCAACGGTAAACGGTAAATGTTAAACTATAATTTGGTGTAAGTCTGGATAAAATATTGTACCAATCAAGAGCCTTGACTACAATTAGTTTGCTTCTAGCAATGCATACCAAATCGTTCTCACAACTCCTGTGGGAGGGTGCTGCAGGCAAATGGACCATAGCTCCTTATTTATTTAATCATATACATTTTATTACAAGTTGACTTCATATGATGCTCTATCAAGCTTTCACTAGTACTTGTTTTTGTGTGTAATTATATACTGAGAGCTGGCGCATCTGCAGGGTGCTTCCTGGTATCCCTCCTCATCATGGGGACTGTGGGGACGGGTTCTTTATCGTGATGATATGGCAAGCATCTGTTTGGCACAAAATGCGGTAAAAATGTAGCAGGAGTAGGGGTATTATTTTCAAGACACATGTTTTCATGGGCAATATATGACTACTTTTTGTGTGTGGAGATAGCTTTAGCATATTCTGCGCAAACCAGTAATAAAAAAACTTTTATGGGGGTACATATATCAGGAATGCTACAGTTCCCCGTAGCACACTCCGCACGCTCTGCCGTTCACACCCATTGGTAAAGATTCGTTTTAATACCGTCGTGTCAGTATTTCATTACCTACCTTATGAAACATCACTAGCTCTTCATATATCTTTTCTACAAACGTTCAACAATCATGGAAACGCTATTTATTGTTGAAAATAGGGGATAATATTCACGAAAGAGTAGCCTCCTTTGGCGGCCGCGGCGACGGTGTCGCCCCTGCAAAATAGCTCGCAGAGGGTTTAAGGTCGGGGAGCATATTCAGACTACTCCAACCGAACTTTGCGACCTGCTAAAGAGGGGTCTTCGTCCCCCTCGACCCCCCTTTTAACCAGGGGGGGCTGCAACCCCCCCACCCTTTGAACATATTTTCTAGATCATTTCCAATGCTCAATAGATTAATTTGAATATACTGAGGTATAAACAATATAGGATATAATTATATGTCCCTTGTGCTTCACAGACCACGCCTACTCCCACATATTACCCAAAAATGCGGCCTATCTTCATATCATGGTCCTTATTGAACCTATTCATCAATGAAGGAATATTGCCGAGGGTAATGACCATATATGTTAGCAATTACGCCGAATTGTTTCAGCCAATGGATAATAATGTGTCCGTCTCTTCCTTCCAACCCCGTCCCTCCCCTGCATCGCCAAACCACAAAACCCTTATTCTGCGAAACAGAAGGCTCTCCACACGTTTATTCATCTAAACTGCCTTCGTTATCAGATACTGTGAGCTCTCCACCGGCAAAGCTGCCTAAGGCTGGGCCAGACGGGAAAGTCAATCCCTCTTCGTCCACCACTACACCACTTTTAGCCCTTTCTCATGATTTTCTGGCAATATCTATGACTAAATATAAAATAACAAATTAGTACCTATTTATTTGGATTTCCAGACATGCAGCAATTCTGAACAGTTCCGCTAAATGGAACACGCCAGATCACGGCCCAGAAACGGGTCACGCTAAATGGAAGACGCTATAATATGTTTTGGCATTGATGACCACACTCGACGAGGATCTCTCTCTCTCTCTCTCTCTCTCTCTCTCTCTCTCTCTCTCTCTCTCGTGAGCGGGTGATTGCACCATAGCTACGTCACTGCTAGCCTCACACCGGGTCCTCTATAAAACATGGCAAAGTTTACCCTTCAGCCACTTATGTCTTACGTTTTTAATTACCTATATCATGTTATGAAAGTATCACTTACGGAATAGTCTGAAACATGATGCGCCAGATTATCATCCTTCCCTGACGCTTTGCTAGAAGGTTATTCCCGAAAATTTGTATCACACGGTCTCGAAAGAAAGAGTAAAGCCCCGTTCACACTGCGCCGACTCTGGGCCACGTCAACCCAGCGACTTTTACTAAGTAAAGCTACGGCTACACTAGTCACTGTTACCCCTGGGATGGACGATTTTGCCTTGCAAAGTTTTCTTGGGGTAGTCCTTGTGTTGTTATGTTCCACAAGTCACAAGACCTCACGATCCCTGACTTTCTCCAAGAGGCTATATATGGCCTCTTGTGGCCATAAAATTGATTTTTCTAGAGATACCATGGTAACTTAGTTGGCTCGACGAAGGCTTGTTTGTTTACATCTGGTTTCCAAGTCAAGCGAGTGTGAAAGTGGTGTGTTTTATTAATTTGTGTGCCGTTAGTGGTCATTAATTATACAGGAAAACTAATAATTTAATTATATAGTAATATAACAATTATATATTTTATTATATAGGATAATTTGGATTTAGTTGTATGCTTAAATACTACAGTATCTCAATACCCTCTGCTGCTCCCAGCAATACCGCCCAGAGAACAACGATCCAGCGCATCCACCAAATTTGCCCTGGGCTGGAGGATTTTGGCTGGGCTGGGTGTCCAACCCTGCCGAAATAGCCCAACGCATGGGGTAGCAGTGACTATAGTCCGGCAAATCTTAAGAGGCGGCTCTGACGTAGACAGCCCGCTAGACTCTGTTGCTATGTCTCTAAGTGACCTCGCGTACCGTGCCTCTCACAGCCTTCTCTCTCTCTCCCCCCCCCCGTGTCTCTCTCTTTCTCTCTCACTCTTGTATAAAAAATAAATATGGTTTTTATGATTGATTCTATATCTGTGAGTGAATACAAAGAAATTTGTACAACACTTGGCAGCGTTGCCACCGCGGCGTTGTCAGCTCAAGTCTGAGTCATGCTCCTCAACGCAACACACCGCAGTTGCCAGTTGCTCTGCCTGTTTTAATTATCGCATTTCTGCCATTTTTTAGTGTGTGTCTGCCATCTGCCATACAATGTCAGCTATATGGCATAATTATGATAAAATATGGAGACTGTACCTGTATATGGAATGCCAGGACCGTCAAGCAAATTCTGATGCGAGTCATATGTAGGTGAATGGTGAGGCTCCGCTGGGGATGGCCAGGGAGTGGGGAAGGAGTGGTCGCTAAGAACAGTAAAATATTACACTTTGACCTTATTTCCACACCACCCAAGGGGTAAGGAGTCTTAGTGCGATTTTTTTAAAGAGGTTTATTATTATTATTATTATTATTATTATTATTATTATTATTATTATGCATTGTCGTGCACCATACTCCCCGAATGAGAGTACACCCCCACTTTTCTCGCACACACACACACAGAGAGAGAGAGAGAGAGAGAGAGAGAGAGAGAGAGAGAGAGAGAGAGAGAGAGAGAGAGAGAGAGAGAGAGAGAGAGAGAGAGAGAGAGCTGTGAGAGGCACGGTGTGCGAGGTCAGTTGGAGTCGTGGCAACAGGGTCTAGCGGGCTGTCTACGTCAGAGCCGCCACTTAAGATTTGCCGGACTATAGTGTAACCACGGCTTAAATATTAAGGGGGGCGACTAAGGGTATTTTTTTTACGAATACATTTAAAATCGGACAAATACGTTTTTTTCGCTCAGCATGGCCGGGGTAGCCAAAATTGCCATGTGGTAAGGTTTGTTTTCGTAAAATTAAAACCCCTCACCCTTGAAAGCCATATTTAAATGGCTCGCGCTATTGCATCATAGCCTGACTCGCGAGCCAACACACGCTGTACCATTCAGTGCCTGTAAGTACGTAAAATTTGCATTGGATTTTTTTTTTTCCGTAAATTTTGTCATCTGTCATACCTCTCGTGCCGGATCGCAGGGAGGGTGTGAGTTGAGGAGAGGAGTGTGGTGGAGCCAGTACCTACCCAGACAACAACGGGGAAGCGCACACAACCTGTTCGTTTGTACTCCAGCCAAATTAAGGTCTTTAGAAATGACGTACAAACGCAAGTTGAGTAGTAAGAGAGCCATCAACATGAAGAAGGCTTACTGAACAAGAATGGAACGGCCAAGACCAGGAAGAGGGCAGTTTCGGAGCTTATGAAGCGAGTCGTGATCTTGCCACGCTCACCCGCCGCTCATCACCAGCTGATTCGCCACTCCCTACACCGAGTACCTCTTCACGCTCTTCTCCACCACCACCTGCTTCATCACCACCTACTCCACCACCACCTACATCACCACCAGCTGCAAAATCATTGCCACATGAAACATCACTGCAGCTCCAACAACAAATTCTGCACAGAGGTGTTCAGTTGAACCCTCCTCCTCCTGATACAAGCGAAATTTTTATCACCGTGTCGCTTTCCCAGCTACAGACACACATAGCGAGACAGAAGTGCCCAGTTTTTTTGCATAAACCAATTTTATAAAAAAAAATTGTAGATTTGTAATTTTTTTTTTTTTTTTTTAACAGCGATTAACTGAAAAATAAAGTCTGGAACAAAACAAAAAAAAAAAAAAAAATACACTGAGTCTCCCCTATACTTCACCCAAATTTCATGAAATTCACAGAATGTCATATATTTACAGAAACAAATAACAAACTAAGATTTCAAAGCTATTGGACGTACCATATGAGAAGGAGGACCCCCTAATTGCCCCCTTAAGCAGTGAAACTTGTGGTATTCGGCGTGAGGGAGACGCGTTCCACGCTCGCCGCAACGGTTAGTGGGGGGGGAAGGCCCACATGAGTGGTGATGATACGCATTAGTCTCTTTCCATCGTGGACAGATTTTAGGATCGTAGGTGTATGACCTAACAACTGTCCACAAAGGAAACAAAGAAAACACAAAGGAAGAACAAACAACAGCAGACCTGCTGGTCCTTACGAGGCTGTTCAGACAAGCTACACTAACTATCTAATCAAAGGTGGAAGATGAAAGGACAGTAAAGGCGAAGGCGCCTCCCCGTCCCCCATCCTTCCAGCCAAAGCTGGCAGGAAAGGAAAAAGAACCCTGCAGCATGGAAAAACTGCATGGAAATTATGTAGGAACGAGGAAAGAACTACCATTACTGCTACCACTAACCGGGCGATAAAAAGCGGACAAGGGCACCAGTATTCGAAAGAACTTAACGTTATTGCGACAATGAGTAATATCTTAGTTGCTGATTGGATTCAAAATACTTGTCTGATCTGTTCTTGAAGGCCGTAACTGTTGTACTATCAACGACATCACAAGGAAGAGAGTTCCAAACATTAACAACTCGATTGAAGAAGAAGTGTTTAGCTTCGTGCGACGAGAATCTTTACCACTTATCTTCAAATTGTGATTTCTTCTAGTTCTATTGATCGATCAATTATAAAGTAATCTTCCGCATTAATATCACTGAATCCTTTGAACATTTTAAACACTTCTGTTAGATCGCCTCGCATTCTTCGTTTTGATAGGCTGAATAAATTTACTTCTTTAAGCCTTTGTTCATATGACAAATTTCAACCTAGGAATCATCTTTGTTACTCTTCGTTGAACCCGTTCCAACTTTTCTGTCTTTTCTGTAATAGGGAGACCAAACTGTACACATTACTCTAGACGGGGTCGAACCAATGAATTATACAGTTTTAATAATACTTTTTCCGATTTATTATTGAAGACTCGTCCGATGAAGCGAACCAATTTGTTTGCAGTCTTAACTACCTCTGAACAATGCTGACCGGGCTTTAAATCGCTTGATATAGTGATTCCAAGATCCTTTACTTACTGCAGTAAGTTGTTGGCCATTCATTACGTACCGAACGCGATTGTTATTTTTTCCGATGTGCAACACTTACATTTGTCAACGTTAAATTTCATTTGCCATTGATTGGCCCAACGTAGTCGATCTAGATCTGATTGTAAAGCTTCTTCGTCGAGTGTCGCAGTTACTTTACTTGCAATTTTTGGGTCATCAGCAAATTTTGATACTTTGCAAGTGAGCCCATCATCTATATCATTAACATAAATTAAGATAGAGCCAAGCACTGAGCATTGAGGTACGCCGCTTCTGACATCGGGCCAGTTAGATGTAACACCATTTAGAACTACTCTCTTTCCGCTCAGAGAGCCAGTCCACAAGGCAATTGGGAATGTTACCCAATATACCGTGCGCCAATAGTTTGCTGAGCAATCGTTGGTGGGGGACCTTATCAAATGCCTTTTGAAAATTCAGATATATGATATCTACTGATCTGCATTCATCGAACACCTCAAAAATATAATGAAAAAAATCAAGTAAGTTAGTTAAACACGAACATTTACTACGGAAGCCATATTGCGAATTATTTATTATATTATTTTCTTCGAAGAATTTCACTATATTGTCGCGAATGATAGTCTCCATTAACTTACAAACAATCGACGTCAGGCTAATTGGTAGATAGTTTCCTGGATGAGACTTGTCCCCCTTTTTGAAAATTGGTGTGACATTTGCAAGTTTCCAATACGACGGAATTTTTCCAGCTGATAAAGATTTATTGAATATGATGGAGAGCGGTTTACAAATTTGTTGTTTGATTTCTTTTAAGACCCTAGGGGTAATTTTGTCTGGACCAAGAGCTTTGCTTACTTTAATCTTTTCAGTTGTGCGTAAAATGTCACTTTCTACGATGAGCACGCCACTTAACATCTTTTCGGTCCTTCTAACCTCCGGCGGTTGAGGTGATAAACAATCTTCGTCGGTAAATACGGATGCGAAAAAGTTATTTAGGATTGTAGCCATTTCATTTTCATTGTTCGTGTGGTTACCATTATCATTAGCAAGCGGTCCGATACCACAAGTGAGTGACTTTTTATTATTTACATAGTTAAAAAATTCTTTAGGATTAGATTTACTCGTTTTCGCTATATATTCTTCAAGATTTTTCTTGCTTCGTTTTATTAATTTCTTGGTTTCGCGGCGAATTCTCGCCAACTCTAGTTTGTCAGGCACACTCTAGAGTTGATATGTATCTACTGTATACGCGTTTTTTAGGAGATAGGCTATTTTGAATTTCGTTATTCCACCGTTTGGGTTTCAATATAAATAAAGAATTCATCAAAGAAACAAGATCGTGACACAAAGCAAAATAGGACAGGCCGGTCCAGAGAAATGCCTTTGTCCTTGTATTTGGGAGTCAAGATCCACACACAGATTATAAATAAGATTCTCATTGAGCATCTTCACACCCTGGGGCTGAGCATAAGCTACAAGGGCATGCTCCAGATAGAGAAAAAATTGGCCTATTCTGTGACAGAAAATATCAAGCTGATGGGATAGTCTGTCCTATGAATCTATGAATACAGTGGGAACCATTGACAACCTCGACCATGATCCATCAACCCAGACAGCCAAAGGATCCTTTCACGGCACAGGAATCGGCATCTTCCAGGCAGTAACAGAAGCGTACCAAGGAAAATCGGAGTCAGAATCCCGGGGTAAAATCAACTTCATCGAAGTTGTAGGCCCAATACAGTTGCCAGAACACTTCCATTGTTCCTGCCATACCATGCTCTGTGAAAGATTTGAAGGTTCCGAAGAAAAACAGGCTGTACCGGACAATCCGATACCAGCTGCTATTGACGTATTATTTGATGAGAAAGCATGGCTTGAAAATGCATTACAGCTCTTGGTAAATGACCAAGATTAAGATGACAATACATGTCTGACATGGGCCGCATATCACTCTGCCCAGAAGCGAAGTAATACAAAAGCACTCGACTGTATTGGTGCCCTACTTCCACTTTTTCAAGAGAAGGCTGCATCCATCTCAATGGTCAAGCATACCTTGATGTCACCAAGAAGATCACTGAATACTTGAACCCAGAAAATGAACCTGTAATTGCATGTGATCAACCGCTTTTTGCTCTTGCCAAGTATGTTCAGTGGGCATGGCCACATTCTTATGGTGAAAATCAACCCGTTCCCATGTTAGGTGGACTGCATACCGAAATGAATTTCTGTAAAATGGTGGGCGATCTCTTGGATGATTCTGGATGGACTACTTTGTTGACTGACAGTGGGATCGCAACCCCTGGGCGAGCAGATTCTTACATCCATGCAAGTCATTTGAAGCGTACACGTCGTGCTCACCAAGTTACTGCTCTTGCGCTTGCCCAGCTGAAATCAGAAGCATATGATCAGTTGAAAGAAGATGGTAAAGATATGGGTACATGGAAAACAAGGATGGAAAAGAGTAGCCCCACCTTCCACTTCTGGCAAATGATTCAGGAACTGAAATTATTAGGGTTGGCTTTTGTTCGCTCCCATAGAGAGAAACAATGAACACTATGTACAATGCCTGCAAGAAATGGCTCCATGGTGGTTTGCATTAGATCATCCAAACCACTCAAGATGGGTAGCTGTGCACATCAGAGATATGGAGAGTCTGTCGAACAACCTGAAGGAAGGGCTACAGCAAGGATGGACTTTTTCCAAAACTTCTAGAAAATTCTCTGATGCCACCAGCAAGCCCATGAGCAATGTCATACATGATGTATCACTTGCTAAAATGTTTGCATCGTAGAATATGGCTGCTATATTTGTAAAATTTTCAACTGTAAATGTGACTCCTAATCAACAAATGAAGCATAATTCTAAAAATGTACGGTAGAGCCAAAGAAACAGGATGGTAGCTTTTTGGTAGTAATATAAGGTTTGTTTGCAACATGAAACTATCCCAGCTATAGATATTCATATATTTTGCACTTTCCTGTGTGCCTCATATCTGAAATTATGTAAATGTAATTTTATGGTACTAAATATTTCTATAAAACCATTTTTGTCCATTATATGACACAATATTTAAAATATCATAAAAAAACTATTGCTCCAAGAAACATCTAAACATCCAATTCAAATTCCTTGACCTCAATAACATACTATTAGACATCAACATCAAATAAATAGCTCAGGTGGAATTCATAATATGGGAAATAGCAGAACCAGTCAGCCCCAGTGGTAGTAATTTTGACGAAATCCCAGATGGCCGCCACCGGAAGTTGATAGCTCTGGGCCCTTCTAAAACTGATCACTGTGACCAAATAAAGTCACACGAAGTTTGGCGCTTTTGTCCACCGTGTAAATATTTTGACCCTAAGGCCCCTAGCTACTAAAGATTGGTGAAGCAATGATATCACAACTAAACTCACTAGCTAATGGGTGACTTCAAACTTAAAGACTTCTTTTCAGGTATACTTGCCAAACTAATTGAAATAAGCTTGATGCGCCGGGAGGTTACTTGGGCCATTTGAATAACATCAAAATAAAGATGGCGGCATTACGAGCAGAAGTAGCGGGCTTTTTTTCTTTTTTTACGCCCTTGCACCGTCTCTCTAAAAAAAAAAAAAATTCTTGTTTAACATTTACATTTTTTTTCGAATCATAAACATCACTGATTGAACATGCTGTCCTTTCCATTGTGCTGCTGCCTTGTGGCCTTGTGGCGGTCTGTGCTTCTGAGGCTGTGCTGTTGCTGCTGGTGGTATCGGTGTCCCTATTATGGTCAACGCCTGCTACCCGCTAAGTGTTATTCTAGTATTTTATACTCATAACACTTTGCTTTGTCTAGCTAGTCGCTATCTCCAACACTACCACTACCTCTTCGCCCACATCAGTGTACACATACTTGCATATTTCATACTTTCATATTAGTCAAGCATCTGTGTTAATTGTTATTCCTGCGCGTGTGTTCTGGCTGTAGTAGGAAAGTTTCCTTTGTCGACAAAATAAGCCACGTCCACCTGCTGGTCGGAGACGACAAATCCCTGGGGACCGTTTAAAGCCGCGTCATCCCCATTGACCCAGACAACAAGAGACGAGATGCCTTCTCGCCTTCGAACCTGCCCTGATTGTCGCTTGCGACAGGCTCCACAGTATTTCCGTGTCAAGAATGTAAAAACTGATAAATGTAGATTCTGTGTCAAAGCAAGCCAGGACGAGAGTAAAATATTAAAACTGGAGGGTATTATTGGAGGCCTCTCACAGCAGCTCGCTGAACTAAAAGACCTCATTGGTAACCCCGTGACCCTTCCCGCGCGCTCACCAGCTGACCTCCCTGCCGCCTCCGCCTCGCCCTCTCTGCCGCCCCCCCCCCCCCCTCACCCAGAGGCACTACAGCACCACCCAGCCCCGTCTCCTCTCCGCTCCTCTCCTCCTCCTCGGACTTGTCTTCTTCCCCTTCCCCCTCCTCCTCCTGCACCCTCTCTTCTCTCCCCTCCCCTTCCTCTCGCTGCCTCTCCCCCATCTCACACTCTCCGACGTGCCTTCCTCGTCGTCCTCCCCCATCACTCCCTCTCCCTCCCCCTCCGTCCAGACTCCCTCCCTTTCCCCCTCTTGCTCTTCCTCTCCCCCTGCCCCTTCCTCCCCCTTCTCCTCGACCTCCTCTGCCTTGCCCCCACCCACTTTTTTCTCTTCTCATTCTCCCCTGGCCCCTGCCCCTTCTTCCCCTCCTCCTCCTCCTCCTCCCTCCCTATCTCTTCCGCCACATCCACCCACCCTGTTACCACCCCCTTCGTCTCTCTCCCCGCCCCTTCCTCCTGTTCCAGCTTCTCTTCCCGCTTCAGGCGCCGTTCCCAGGAAGGTCTTAGTTGGTGGGGACAGTCAAATCAAGCTCACTGAGAGGTACTTTTGTTCAAAGGACAAGGACAATAGACTTAGGGTTTGCTTTCCCGGGGCAGGTATACAACACATTTCTGACAGGATTGAGGATATTTTAGCTGGGGAAAGTACCCAGCCAATCGGCGGCAATGATATCGGTAAAGTGGGAAGCGAAGAGATATTTAGGCACTTATGGGAATCGTTTGCCAAAGTGAGAGACTTCAGGGGGGGGGGGAGGGGTGCCGGCCATTTGTGGTATTTTGCCAAGGAGGGGGTTAGGTGAGGGAAGGCTTTCCAGGGCCTTAGCAGTAAACAGCAGGCTGGCAGCTCACTGTAAGCGTAATGGTTGGCTCTTAGCAGTAAACAGCAGGCTGGCAGCTCACTGTAAGCGTAATGGTTGGCTCTTCATTGATAATTGCGACCTCTTTTACGAGAGGGGCACCTTTTATGCCAAGGATGGGGTGCACCTGTCACTCCAGGGGGTAGAGGTTCTCGCTGACTCCCTCGAGCGATCACTTAGCACCCTACTGGATTTTTTAGAGTAGGCAAGGGGGGAGGGCCTAACATCAGTGGCTGTGCACCGCAGACTGGGACTAGGGGGCGCAGGAGTAATCGAAAGGATGTAAGAAAAGATGGGCTAACGGTTATTACACCAACAGGAGGAGTCTCAGGAACAAGATAGATCTACTGAGGGGGACAGCATGTGTCGAGAAATTCATTATAGCTATCACGGAAACATGGGTGGATACTGCAAACAAAAGCTTCATGTCTGAGTATGAAATAGATGGTTATCAGATGTTTCACAAAGATAGAAAGGGAAGAAGGGGAGGGTGTGGCACTTTATGTTAAAGATACACTTAACTGTTCCGCTAACAATTCTGTTCAAACAAATGGCAACTCAGAATCAGTTTGGGTGGACGTCCACAAAGGGAAAGACAAACTAATTCTAGGGGTTCTTTACAGGCCACCCAACCTTAGAAGGCAGGACACGATATATTACTACAAGAGGTAGGCAGGGCGAGCAGGAACAAAATGCCTGCATTATGGGGATTTTAACTATAGGAACATAGACTGGGAAGCTGTGGTGGTTGATTTAGAATCTGAGGATTTTCTGAAAGTAATACAAGATAATTTTCTCAAGCAGACAGTGGCGGAGCCCACCAGAGGAAATAACATTTTAGACTTAGTCCTGACTAACAACGAGAATATGATCATTGAGCTAGATGTTGGGGGAGAATTAGGTGGCAGTGATCACAAGGAAATTAGGTTTAAACTAGACTGGGCGGTGACCTATGAACTCAACTCTGTTGGTGCCTGACTTTAGAAGAGCTGATTATGATGGGCTCAGAAGATACCTTGAGGAGGTAAACTGGGGAACCTTAGGGCTAGATGAGGGCTAGATCTCAGGGCTGGAACCGGAAAGACAGGGGAATCATGTAGAAATGACCATAATAATTTAGTGAGTAATTACAGGGGTCAGAGACAGCATATCCTGTACCAAGCACGTAGGAAGGAAAATAATAACGACCCCAAATGGATGACCTGCAGACTCAAGCATGAGATAGGCTTGAAGAGAGGAAATTTATAGGAAAATAAAAGAACGGAGAAACCCACCTCAAGGGTAGGTATGTTGAACTAATGTAGCGTGGAAAGAGAAAATTAAATTGAAATAAATAAATAAAGCTACATCCCTTTTTATGACAACCACTATGGTGGTGATGGTATGTGGTAGCGTGGTAGTCGTCGAGCGCTGGTCCTGACAATGTTAAGGCCTCAGGACAAGTGAACACTCATTCCTGAAGTTTGTGACCAGAAGGGCGTTACTTGTGTGGTTAATTATGAAGGTGGAGGATTTCCGTGGAACCACTCTTTTTTGAGACAGCATTAAGAAACTGGATGGTGATAATGTACTATGGGGGTGGATGTGTATGGTTCAGTAATCTCAAATGAGCAGCAAAACAGGCTCCAAATGATAACACTCAGTAAGGTTATATATAAATGTGTATTTGGTTTCCTTTTGCAAAGGTTGAAGATGAGTACTAATAAAATAAGATAAATGACATGACTGACAGGCTGTAGGCCTCTAATCCCTAGCTTAGCTACCGGCACAAGGAAGATTTAGAATACAGAATGCTTAGCTCTAGTTGCTGGATGCTTGGAGGAGGAGCTTTGGCGTGCAGCAATGTCGGGCTCGGCAGGGACGTTCACGATGGGAAATGGGCGGTCCTGATGATGGACAGACGGGCGCTGCTTGATGTGGAGATGGAGCCGGCTCGGGTGAATTTATGCATGAAGAGGCGGGCGCCCTTTGATGGTAGGGAGCAGCTTGGGGCAGTGGTACTTTCGGCCCCCCAGGACAGTCGAGGGCAGGTTACGCCAATGCCAAGTTCCCATTCATGTAGGTCCGTCTCTCACCCCTGCAGGCCGTGGGTGGTTTTTCGGGGGGGGCTGAGTGGGAGAGATGGACACCTCTCCTCAACTCCCAACTCGCTGCCTTTCCTTGCTAGGGCTGCTGCTCGTCTCTGACTAGCCCGCCTCCCACACAGAAGGCCAATGGGTGGGGTGTTAGTCTCCCAAGCTTCTGGCTTGCTGCAGTGGTGCTATCTCCTCTCTTCTCTCCAGCTTCTGGCCCTCTTCCTCCTCCTCGCTTACTCATCAGCTTCTCCCTCCATCACGTGATCTTTAACCCCTGCATTACTGACTCTCTCTCCCTTCCGGAACATTCTTTTTGCCAATCAAACCCTCACCTATCTAAACTAACTTAAGTTATTGGTTTCTTGGAGGGGTTCGAGGCTTTGAGATGAGGGATTTCAGTAACTCGTTCATATATCTTGCCCGCTCAATCGCTCTTCGTAAGTTATCTTCTCATAACCTTTTACGCACAATTTACATTCTTCAGTTACACCATTCACTTTTCACTCTCACTCACTGACTTAATACCTACATTCTCGTTCACTCACATTCGGACCGTTACAGGCTCCCTCCTTCCTGAGAGACTGAAATCCACTTTCTCAAAGTGTCTAAACCCTATGGGTAAATAAGTGTCTAAAAACAATCACATTTCTACTCACTCCAAATAAAACATTGTTACATCATATAAAACATCCTACTAAACATAAAAAAATACATTACTAGATTATTTAAGGGCCTACAAAAAAATTGGTTTTTCAATCACAGCCAACCATATAGTACTTCATTATTCCATAATACAGGCTTTGAGTGCCTTGGGTCTCATCAGGACCCGGCATCCTGGTAGGGTGTCAGGTCCCACCTCCTCCTGGCATCCAGGGTTGCGTGGTAGGGGGCCTTTTCCAGCCTCTTTTTCCACACCTTTCTGCAGGGAGCCCAGGTCGTCCCAGATATTCCTGGTGGGGTTGACGAGAGGTTCTTTCTCTGGGTCTCCATGCTTCCTCAGTTTCTGCTGACCCTGGATGGGAGAGATTTCCAGTGCCACTCTACTTTGCAACAAAAGAGGGTTCATACCGTCCTGCACCGCACAACTCTGTCAGGTGAGCCTACCTAAACTTCTTCTATTATTAGCCTTCAAGGGCGGCCTTCTTTCCCTCGTGGGACGTTGTTCAACTTCTAAATCCTCATCACTATCGTCCACCGGTGGTGTTATGAGTACTTCCTCCTGTTCGATGGAGGATTTGTCTGTTTCCTGCATGGTTTGATTTTTTCGGCAGCACGTTGTATTCGTGTTCAATGAGTATTCTCAGCACAGCGTACTTCCATCCCTAAGTATTTCTTTAACTTTTGTACGGACTCTAACCACTTCACTCCCCAACTTCCGCTTTAACTGCGAGACTCACCTTGTTCCTTTTTCTTCACCCAGACCAAACTGTTAAGTTCTACCCTCTGATTTTAGATTCTCCTCGATTAGCCTTTGTCTCGCCAATTTTTGTGCTCTCTCCTCATTAGTTTGCTTTTTAACCACCTCATGCGCGATTTTTTATGTCCGCGTCATCATCGTCTTGTGGTAAGTGGGCGCACTTACACTTCGTGGCGCGTAACATGAGAGAACATTAGGTAGTAATCGCTGTTGCTCCCCAGTAGTTTCCTGTGCACCGCCGCGTTTAAGACTGTCTGGCACTGCCCGAGATATGCAGGCTTCTGGGCTACCGGTGGGTGAAATCCTCAACGGCCAACGTAGCTAGGACTGACTTTCATTGTTCTGGTGGATCCGAATTCTTGGAGATAGAGAGAGTTACCTTGGGGATGGTAAGGAGTGAAATATGAGCACCAACTGGGTGCCCATTCTGGTACATAGGTCTTTGACAATGGTTGCGTGGAACTCACGCTTGCATTGTCCGTTAAGGAAGCACTGCGCCCCAAAATCTCCATGTGGCTGTTTACCAAACCCTTCACTACCTCCTCACTACTTCTTGATCTCCCATCTTCTATAAATTTTACATACCCAGATGATGATCTATAAGTTGTCAGGACATTGATATCCGCTGTTGTCGATGCATATCTGTGATGTCCATACTAATTCTCAAGGGGTTTACTTACATGGTGGAAGCTCTTGCCATTGCATTGAAGGCCCTTACAGTTTTGAGTTGCTGACAAGTTATACATTACTTTAATATGCTTTCACACCTACCTTCCTGCTGGGCTAAATATTCTGAGGGCAGATTTGAGAAACCTAAATGACCCGACTCATGTGCAAAACTTAGAGCCTGCCGCATATAATTCATTTGGTATTACCAGGGTGTACAATATGGTGTTGTCTTTCTTCCCTGCCCAGGGGTGGAGTATAATATTTCATCCTCGATGTTCACTAAATTATTGCGAGGAAGTTGCTCTCAAATATTTTGCAGGAGCGTGGATACATCCTCCTCTAAATACTGTCTCATCTCTCCTCTCACCTTGGTTCTCTGCATTTGCAACTGGCTAAACTCTTTACTCTTGTTTTCCCCAGAAATAACTCACTTTGGCCGCCCCAAAGGTCTTATAGGTCTTACTGGGCGACTTAATTGGTCAGCCACCACTGTCTTCTTTTTCCCTGGATTTGTAATCAATTGAAAACCCATGGTAATCCCTCATTTCTAAAATCCACCGATTCATGCAGGGGTGATTTAGTTTTTTGCCTAAAAGATGGAGACTAGCAGTTGGTGAGTCTCCGCACAAATAAGCCTTCGTGCCCCAGGAGAAATGGTGGAACTGGCGACATGCCAAAACTGCCTTAAAGCTTCCCATGTCGGTGGTTGAATGCACCTCATTTCTGCCGGGCAGAAGTTTTTGGGAAAATAACGTGACCCTAGGCAATTATTATTATCATAGATTTGCATTAGCAACAGCACCCACATGGGTGAGGCTGGCATCTGTTTCTTAGTGATGAAGCTTTCTTGACGACATATTCACCAAATCCTGGGATGGGGCTGCTATTAATTTCCCTTTGAGGAGTCTGAAAGCCTGCTGACACTCATTGCCACCATTCGAATTGCTAATCCCTTTTGGGATTAAGTTGGTTAAGGGGCGGCTAGTTTCGAGAATTGCCCAATGTGTCAGTCATAAGTAAATGACACACACATTCCCAGGAAGTTCCTGGGTTTCTTTTAACGGTTGTTGGGGCTTTCATTTTTGTCAATGGTGCTTCTTTGATGTTTTTAGGAGTCCGGTCGATATCCTTCCGAGGGTAGAAATATATGCCCTAAGAATTTGACTTCCTTTTGCCCAATGTTACATTTTGATAGGACTTCAACTTGATTCCTACCCTCTCCCAGCAAAGTGCTCGAAGGTCTCATGGAGCTCTACTTTGAGAAGAATTATTAAAGTCAGAGTGCACGCCTTATGATCACGTCGTCTAAGTAAAAGTCTTTATCCATTCCACGCCCTTAAGAGGGTGCAAGGGCGGTTTTGTAACTCAAGTTCTTTGCACTAAAAATAGCTGGGGAACAAGACAAGTTAAAGGGTAACACTTTTAAATCGGTATAAATTAATCCCCTCAGTAAATGTGTTAAATCCCTGGCTTTGGTTCATCCTAAAAGCAATTTCTGATAGTATAGTGTCTTTCGCATCTAAGGTGGCACTGTATTACTGTCCTGGACACTCCTCTACTAGTTCCTCAAGTTTTTTGGTAGAGGTGTAGCGTCTACTATAAATGGGTGTTAACCTTGCGGTAATCCCTAGGTAACATTCTTTTCTTTCGCCGGACGGTTTACTGACCAGAACTAATGGTGAGCAACCAGGCGGCTTTAGATGGTTCCCCGTATTATGTCTCTCTGCGCTAGGTCTCTATAATCTCTTCGCTATCAGCTCCTTTGCTTTTCTGTATCTATAAATGGGGAAATTTGCATGGTACGGGATTCTCAATATTTAATGGGCTGAAGCGTTACTGCTTCTAACTGCTTATGTCTTACCATAAATAACAACTCGTGGCGCCGCATTGTTTGGAATAATTTTGTTTTGGTTCTTCATCTATGAGTCCAATCTCTTTCGCTTAATATGGTTTAATTGTCTCCTCTGACATTTTCCTGGGACCGCGTCATTTCGGCCCCATCGACTCACTGATCGTGGTTTTGCCATTTGCCTCCAAACTCTTCTGGCGTTTATTGTTGATTATTTCATAACGTGCCAGAATACCCTCGATGTAGTGTTAGGTTTAATTTACTATTATTGATCATTGGGAGGAAGATGGTTTTTCTCGGCATTTCCGTACGAGTAACTTCCTACGTTCTTATGTTCCGGGTCAACCACCAGGTAAGGCCAGGTGCTTCATCCACTGATTTCTCCCTCTATAGCAGCAATTGGAAAGGTGGTAATTTTAATTTTGCCTTAGTCTCATTAAGCTTTTTGGCCGGAAGATCAGGGGTGGGTAAATGGATTATCTTTATGCATCACCTTCCGTAAAGATACCCACGGCATTTAAGTGAAGGTAGGCATTATTCCAGGTAATCTTCTTGTTTCTGCATGGGTCAAGGGGTTAAGTTATTCTTCTCCTAGCATTCATGCCCAACAACAAATGGTCAAGTAATTATCGCACATAGGCTAGGGTACTTAAGGGTTGGTTGTCACCCAACTAGATGGAGGTAGGGTTTGCCTAGATTCTGAGAGCTCTTCCCCTGTGATACCCTGTAATCGCGGGATGGTTTTTCCTGTAACTACCTTTGAGATTGGTTACAAACCACACTCTCTTTGATTAGTGACGTTTCGCTACCAGTGTCGAGTAGCCTCCCCAGCAGGCGGGCTTTTGATGTTGACTGTGATTATTAGACCTAGCTTGTGCCAGTCATCAACTGAAAGGTCTTCCTTCCTGACATTCAGGCAAAATTTCAGTTCATCCTCAAACAATCAAAACACGAAACCGGTGCGATTTCAAACATGACCATCGTCGTGTGTTGTGGACCCAATACGGGCAGTACACGGATGTCCCTCGATGTTGTTTCTTTTGCTCTTCCACCGCTCTAGTTCTGCGCTCGATTCGATCGGAGATAGGATGGTATGTGTCATATGATTCAGCCTGGGATGTTACATTGGTGATCGCACGATGCACCAGCTGATGGTTGTCCGTCACCATAAAGACACTGTCTTTTTTCTCCTTAAGTAGCCATTAGTCGTTCCACCTCTAGCGCTTCTTCCATAAAGTGTCGAGGCACGGATTATCCATATATTTCTACACTGTCTTCACTATCTCGAGGCATTCCCTTTAGCAACTTTGTTTTGCTCAACTTTTCCTCTTGCTGTTTCTCCTGGAGATTTGATTTTACTCTAGGAGTTGAAATTGCAGTATTTGTTAGTGACAAATTTTGGTCGCGTCTTTCCTCATATGAGTATTTGAGGTCATTTAAGGCGTCAATACCTTCTTACTCTGATCTGTTGTTCTTTGACTCAGTGATATCTTGAATTCTTCCCAGTCCACAACTGGCTTAAGCTTCAGAGTGCTTTTGAATGTAAAACTGCTAATTCCAAGGTCTACTGACTCAAAGCTGTTATTCTTTTTGATCTTCCCCGTGGGGTATTGTTCGCACTGGGAAAGGAATACCTCTAATCTGCTTCTCCTTCTTACCTCCTTTTCAAGTGTCTTTCATGATTATATCCTTGGTTTAAGTAGTGGTTTATATAAGAGTCTTCTTTGGCTTCTACGTAATCGGTCCACTAGTCCTAACATTGATGTTTT